>NW_027509492.1:0-16686 GCF_048541705.1 Temnothorax americanus
TTAAAAATCAATAAATTTTAAATTAAATAAAAATTATATATACGTCTCACTGCACATCGGTATCACACAATTATGCAATATGTTATTTATGTTTCAGGTGCAAAGTGGCATTCACGACGAAAGATATTAACCCGCACATTTTATTTATATATATTACAGCACTTTTTTTATTCAGATTTTGATCGAGGAAGGCAAAAACATAATCAAATCTTTGAAAAATGCGGGAGGCATAGTTGTGAAATATTTAATACCATTTTTTAGTAAACATACGCTGAATGTGGTATGATGTGCTTAGAACTGTACATTTTAAATGTAAATTTTATTCCTATTAATAAATAAAATTTAGACCAAAATCAAATTTTTTAAATTGTATAAGTATCACAATTACAACAAATAAATACTGATTCGTAAATAATTTTTACAGCCACAGATACTTTTGAAATATACATGATAATATTATCATGATACTTTTACAAATGCGTTTGCAGAAACTGCCATGGGCACTTTTTTACGAGACCTTGGTGATTTCCAGCAACAGTATCGAGAAGCGGTTCATAAAATGGGCGAACTTCTTGCTTATAGGTGTATAATAATTCATGTGTTATTAGATGTAATAAATAACTGTATATCCATATTCTGTCTTAATTAAAATATGAATTCGTATATTGTATAATTATATAAAGAGGTAAGTACAATAATACAATACTTAATGTAAAATATCACTTCCGTTAATTAGAAATTTATAAATTACATATCTGTTAAATTGTCTATTTAAAAATAAATAGAAGTAAATTTAAGAATAAATCGTTAAAAAAAAATATAATATTTTAACTATATAAGATTTTGCATATCTCTGTAGCATAATTTTATTAGTGTTTAAATGTATTCTTTTTTTATATAGTTACTGAAATAGTACTAATTGCAAGAGTGTATAAAAAAATTAAAGAAATGTGTGTTTTCCAAGTATTATCATGTTCTTAACATGTAACATGCCTAACATTTATTAATTATTTAGAGTAATGAGACAATGGCTGCACAGCGATTGGATATTTTCGTTGACGTCCAAAGGTAGAGAGCAAAAGAAGTTGCTGAAGATATTACATGGATTTACTAAACGAGTACGCAAAAATAATACTTAATATTATATTTAGATTATATAAAATTCTTTTCTTCGTCAGTACAAAATTAATAAGAAGTATTATTTGACCAAACTGACGTTACGTTTAATGTCGCAATATTACATTAGTTCATTTCTGAGGAAAGTCCATTTCGAGAGTCAACGACCCCGCCGGCGAATCAGCGTGTCACCGTTAATTATCATATCTATTTCGCGATCTATTTCGTCAGCCCCTCTGACGAGGCGGGCGGTATGTTTAAGATTGCTTAAAAGTTCACATCAATATCGGAGTCGAAATAATAAATTACATGTCAGCACCGCAATTGCGAGTACCGAGACTCGAGCGTGCTTTATCGCCGTAACGCGCCGTGACGACTTAACGAGTAAACAAGGAAACCGAGGCATTGCCGAGCGAATGATCTTTGCGTGTTCGTTTTGTTTCCTCTGTTTATAATTGTCAATCACGGATCTCTCGGGGACTTCTCTCGGTGACTCGTGTGTTGGAGAAGTCTCGAATTTGCGAGAAGCCCCCGAGAGTTTAAAAGGACGCGCGCCCCTGGCAACAGGGCCAGTCGCGCTCTGCTTTTCGAGTTGCCGCTGTCAATATTTCGAGTTGCTTGCTCCTTTTCTTTCGCGTGCGCTTTAGTAGTTAGAGTTGCTCGCTCTTTCGCTCGCTTAATCTTTCGCACTGCCTGCATCGGCGCTTGCATGCGCTTTTGCGACACGATCTCTTCCATCTTTATAATTGCGATGCAGCTTTTGTAAATAGTGTAATTAGACAAATAAACTGTGTTTGTCCGTCAACTCTGCTCTTTGACTGTCTCTTCCTATCCGCGGTTCGTGTCCTCGCTCGCGCGCGCGGTCCACTTTCGAACAGTTTGGTTTGATGACAGTTACTCACTTATTTAGTAGGCAATTTGGTTACATTTATCATTACATGGTAATAATTATCAAACTTTGCCAATATTAATCAAATCATATCAGGTTTTGCTAGAATTAACATTAACCAAATTATTTTGTCGCAATTATACCTATACGATTAGTTGAAACTACTTCACCAAGGTTCTTGGTGACATTAGCCAAGCCTGGATTATTACAACCAAGAATTATTAGACATTTTTTTAGTGTATATATTCAATTTTAAAATTTTAGTACAGCTTAAATTATTATTTCTAAAGCTTAATTATTGTACATGCTTTTTAGAGTTATATTTGGTACCTGCTGGAACATTCTTGCATCTTAACATTTACGGAGTCCACAGAGATCCTAATTTTTGGTCAAATCCATAAGTATTTGATCCTGATAGATTCTTGTCTGAGAAGATCCGACATCGTCATCCTTATTCGTATTTACCATTCAGTGCTGGTCCACGTAACTGTATCGGTAAACTGTATTTTTTATATCCTGATATATGTATAATACCATGTTATATTAACAGATTACGATATGTACCAAATTGTAGGTCAACGATTTGCTATGCTGGAAATGAAGGCCATGATAGCTCCTCTGATACACAATTTCTACTTGGAGCCTATTGATTATTTAAAGAATCTTCGGATGCAGATTGATTTGGTACTTTGCCCTACTCAGCCACTTCGTGTAAAATTTATCCCTGTCTGTAAAACAAAAGCAAGCCCTTGAAACAAATATTGACTTAATAAAGATCATAAAAGGCTAATAAGAAAAGGTTTTATTTGCTTACACAATAATTGTTAATAGCACCGTAATAGTAACACTTTGCACACGTGTCATTATCGGTTAAAAAATAAAAATATAAATAAAATGTAATAAAAAAACGTATAAAATATATTAAATAAATAATTATTTTATTATATAGTCAATAAACTATTACAGTATTTTATTGCAGTATTTTATTGTACATGATATTTTATTACACAATGAAACTGCATTGCAGCGCAAACAAACAATTATTTTTATAAATAATAAATAATAAGTTACGAAATGCTCTCCTTGCATTTCCTGTCACATCTGGCCATTTCATTGGCCTTTTTTTCTTTTTCTTCTTTTTTCATTGCTATTTTTTTATAGTACTTAGATTTGATCGGTAAAATAATTACTAAGATACACAGATCACGTAGCTTTGTCATACTTTGTACGATATTAAATACGACACGTATTTAATAATGTTGCAACAGCAAAAAGATAGAAAGATAGATTCTTCTTTGAGGATAAATTATTTTAGTAACTGCAATAATTTATATTTATTATAAAGAGAAAACTCTTAAAAAGTTGTAACAAATATGGTGGAAACAGAGAATGACCCTTAGTCAATTTTGTGGTCTTCTAAATTCGAATCGAATTGTATGCCAAACAATGCTGCATGGTGCTGCATTAATCTCAACAAATTTTAAGCTGAAGATAATTTTGGAGATAGGAGGAGTCAAAGTGGCCAAATTCCCAATATTGTCCAAGCACAAAAGAACACAAAAAAAAGTTAAAACTTCTTTGATAATAGTGGTAATTTGATTAGAATTAGTCCGAATAGTTCTCTGATCACCGTACTAATTAAAATCCGACCCCTCCACCCCTGTTGCTTAATTTTTTAAAAGGGCCCCCAAAAAATCTGTCCCCTAAAAAAGTTCTTGCTAAATTTCTCGAAAACGGAAATACAGTTACGAAAAAATGTTTCAAATGGAAGTTGTTTATGGAATTCTACACAAATAGGTCTTTTTAATTTTTTTGTAAGGCTAATCCTTTGGCTCGAAAACTCTCTCACTCGCTCACTCTCTCAATGGATCTTTCTTTTAATTTAAAGTATAAGAACTGATGCTGAGTCTGTCTTACTGAGCTCTTACCGTTTATGTAGACTCTAGAGCATTCTCGGCGGTTGGAGAAGTGACGATGCAATCACAACAGTACAATATTTAATTATACAATTTATACAATATTAAAACAATTCTTTTTTTTATTATAAAGTGTATTATATATTACTGTTTGTGCTGACATTGATGCAACACTAACTAAGAGAAGGAATCGAAAATAGTTGAAGAAGTTTTCAGATCGTTAAATATTTAATAGATACGGCACATTTATTATTCCATATTAATCTCTTTATTCATTTTAATATCAATTATGCAAATCATAATGCGACACTTGTTAGTGTCTCGCGCCAAGTACGCGCGGGCGCGGAACGAGACCGACCGTGACTTTTTTACGCGACGCGACAAGTTAATTACGAGTACTCGAGATGTTGAGATCTCAATAACAAGTGAACGGATCAAGTTCTAAGTAGGCTTGATCAATAACTTGGGGTCGATTTATATAAGAAGAGCGTTTTTATTTTTCCGCTACGTGTTCTACGAGCGGAGATATTGCGATGCAAAGTCCAAATGTGAAAATATTATTTATATTGCTTGTATAAGCAATTTTTTAAAGAATCATCATCATCATCATCATCCTCTTATAAAAGCGGTATGAAACTCTGAAGTTGGCCAAATCGCGTTTGCAATTGTTGCCGTGTTATTGCGAACGTAATTGGTCGTCTCGATTCAGTCAATTAATCGAGTGTATAAATGTTTTTCGCATAGATAATAACAAATAAAAAACATCACAAGGCGCGCGCGAAGCGCGCACTATAATCTAGTCATATCTAAGAAAAGCATGTAAAGTCGATACTCGAATTTATCTAGTTTATTGTTGTCGCTTTTCCGCGATGCCGATTGATTCTCTCGCTGCGCTTACTTCATGAGCAGTTGTTATCGTATTTTAATAGTTGTGTGTATTAAGAAGTTAATGTATAGTAACAGTATAATGTTAAAGCTAAATAGCGCGCGCGATGCGCGCGTCTGTGTTGTCTATTCTTATAAAAAGGTTATTAATAATGAATTTTAGATGTTGTTATTGTCTAAGACTGTTCAAGTCACTCAAATGATCAAACAGAACATCATAAAAGCGAATGAATAGTCAATAGTTCAGTACCAGAACTGATCAGTTACTCGCAAGCGTTTAATATAAGAACTTCGGTTTATCGTGACACACTTTATAGTAACAAAAACATTTGTAATAATGTAATATTTCTAAAATATTTAAAAATTAAATCAATTTTTTCTAAATTTACATGGTTGTTATGCACATGCATATTTTTTAATAAAATGAATAACACATTATATCTCTTAAAAATTTGTTAGTGGTAGAGTATTAATAAAGTATTTCAGAGTACTTTTTTTACTTACCAAACGTATTTAAGATATAAAGACTGTTTAAACATATCGATAAAATCGTCGATCGCATAAAAGCATTTCGACGATTTCTCTTCTCGAGAAATTCGTTCGAGAAGATTCGGTTTCCAGAAGAGAAACTGTATTCTCTCCTTTGTTGTTCCTTTTGTTTGTCGTTGGTTTTCTTTCGCATGTAGAAAGTCGACAAGTCACGCGGCAAAGTTAACAACAACCAACGGCAATACAAGATAGCGTTGAACTGCGGAGCGCTCCGAGCTGTGCACTCCTGTCACGTGACGCCTCATCCACCAACCCCGATACGGAAATCGGCCGGCGACATGACGTAAAGATCTCCAGCCTCTGCGGCGCCCAATGTAACGCGACGTTATAGAGTGACCCCTAAATTATTTAAAAGAAGAGATTTCATTGGATTGATGGATGAGATGTCACACATAAACCGAACTTATAAATTATTTCGCGTGGTAATAAAAGTCCTTGTTCGCTCTCGCTCGTAATAGTAAACGTCGCAGTCTTAAATCGATTCGTGGTAAAACTCGCTCTAAAACGTAAAATTAAATTGTTAATAATTCGGGAAAACTTTATTGTAAACTTTCATAATATTACAAGAATAAATTCAGGGTTCGTTGCTTACTGGTAAAAATCTGACTCTATATAAAATATATAAAACCGATCCTCTCCGTATCCTGGACTACAATCGCGCGCGCTTTTAAACAAGACTGTAAATGATACATATTTAGTGATTTGTGTAATTTAAGAATTAAAAGAAGTTATCAACACATAAAAAAAGTGAGCGTAGTGCCCAACAGAGTGTTCGTAAGTAACCTTTATTTAAAATAATACTTTAACAAACGTTTCGGTCTGTTATCAGAGATCATCTTTAGTGTAATAAGTTAAGGGAATCCTAAAGTGAAGGCTGAACTTCCTCGACGTCGGTAATGTCAACATTTCTAATCCTGTTTTTTATGTCATATATCTATATCTGTCCTTGTCTAACGAAAGGCATCTGTCCTTGTTTCGGTTGCTGCTCCATCTCTCGCTACACGCAATGTCAACCTGAATGTGCTTTTGGACATATAAAAGTTTATTTAAACTAATTTTTTTTTCTAGGCTTTCAATCTTAGATCTAATTGCACGATATTGTTCTTAAATGTTGTCCCTAGGTCATGCCGGTCTAATTTTGTGGATATTTATTGTGGAAATTTTGTACAAAGCAAATATTGTCGTCACGTATACCAAAAATTAACAAAAATATTAATTTTTTCTCGTTTTCGATATAAATTCGATCACCATGACCTAGATTTTGATGCGTACTTTAATTCTAGACAAGAATTTTGCATTTCTATAAAGCCAATTAAAAGATTAGTGCTAAGAAAAAAAGCCGGTATTACAGACGGCTTTAGGATCCCCTTAAGATAATACATAAAAACTAGTAAACCAAAGGATAAAAATAAAAACCGCAATACATTGCATTAATCGCATTAGTTCCTATCGCAATATAAAATTCAAATCAAACGCACACCCTATTTCTTCAAAGAATAAAAAAAAAGTCGAGAAATAAACTGAAATAAATAACGGATTCACAAATAACAACATGTCACATGTCAATGAACTAATATCATTATAGTGAAAATTTTACAACATGACTCTCTTCATAAAACACTATGACCGGTATTCATAGTTATTTAAAACCGTCTTAAGTTCAATCTTAAGATGTCATGAACCAATTATTACAGAGTCGTATTAGCGGCTATTATTAAGACATTACTTAAGACGATCTTGAACTCATCACAATACTTATGTACGTATTCAGAAAACATTTTTCTTACACGTTTATTTCGATGAAATGTTATTAAGTATTTGTAAATCCATAATTTATTTCAGTATACTCTTCGATTTTTATACATTGAAGAAATACAAAGTGCGTTTAATTCAAATTTTATATAGTATAATGATAGAAACTAATGCGATTAATGAGTTTATTGTGATTTATATTTTTGTATTTTTGTTCACCGGTCTTTATGATAAATCTTAACTTATTACATTAAAGATAGTCTGACAATAGACCAAAACATTTGTTAAAATATTATTTTAATTAAAAGTTACTGCCCAAATTACCTTGTTGTAGTAGTCCAAGAGCCGGTTGCACAAAACCCTCCCTCATCGAACATCCGGCTGAATTTTACTCGAATAGATAGCTTTTTTAGTGGTTAACCCTGTGTCGGGTTTTATATGCCCTAAAACTTAACCGAAGTGTTTAAAAAAGGGCTACTTCCGGTATGATTTTTTTAGATAAAACCCCCTTAAAGAACATCCGGCTGAAACTTGTGCCAATCGATTCAGAATGTCAAGCACTTTGATAAAAAAATATGTTGCCACCTCCCACCTTGACAGGAACCATGGCAGCAACCCTTAAACGTGACATATTTTCGTACCGTACCTCCCTCACAGAACATCCAATTTTTTTTTGGAAATGTAGCTTGAACATTACTGAACATAAAAAAACAATGCTGCCATCGTTGGCCTTGACCAAAAATTTTTGTGCCACCCGTAAGTCGCGCGACTTTTGGCTGCCAATTTGTAACGGGTCAATACTTCCCTCACAGAACATACGGGTAATCTCTTGCTATGAATTTACATAGAAAATAAGAAAATCTTTGACGAGAACGATCTTAAGAACCGACTATGAATACCGTCCATACTAGCGCGAAAATTCCAATCGAATATTTTGTGGAAAAAATAGTTTGTGATAAACAAGCTGCGCATACATTGGTAGAGGTATGGAATGAAACAAGGTAAGTTCATATAACATTCACGTATTTTTATTTCTTTATTCTTTATTCTTATTTTTTTGTGTGTATTTAAAATGTTAAATGTAAAATATAAAACATAAATATATAAATCACGAGAATTTTTTTAATCGCTATTGCTGTTGGAACTATCGACAGTATAGTCCTCGTCGTCACTATCATTATGCTCTATGATTAATTATGCTCTTATGCTCTATGCTCTATGCTCTATGAAGATTCAACTCTTAATGGAGTTGGATCTTCGTGGAACCATAGCTCTACTGGCCCTGGCTGAGGTAATATTTTTCGCCCTAAATTTAATTATTTAAATGATATATAAGTATCAAAGATTACATGACGATAATCGAACCAAATCGTGGTCGTAATGTCTTGGCGATTATAATGGCCAGTAGAGTCGATTAATATTTCCATTGTTGTTTATCATTTAACTGGCAAAGTAAAAGTAATTTATTCCATTTATATTTATGTTTTATATCCTACTTTTAAGATTTTAAATACAAAAAAATAAGAATAAAGAATAAGAAAATAAAAATACGTGAATGTGTGTGTGTTTGTATGAACTTATACTGTTTCATTCCATACCTCTACCAATGTACGCGCAGCTTGTTTATCACAAACTATTTTTTCCACAAAATATTCGATTGGAATTTTCGCGCTAGTATGGACGGTATTTATAGTCGGTTCTTAAGATCGTTCTCGTCAAAGATTGTCTTATTTTTTATTTAAATACATGGCAAAAGATTACCCGTATGTTCTGTGAGAAAAGTATTGACCCGTTACAAATTGGCAGCCAAAAGTTGCGCAACTTATGGGTGGCACAAAAATTTTTGGTCAAGGCCAGCGATGGCAGCATTGTTTTTTTATGTTCAGTAATGTTCGAGCTACATTTCTAAAAAAAAAATTGTATATTCTGTGAAGGAAGTATTGACCCGTTACAAATTGGCAGTTAAAAGTCGCGCGACTTACGGGTGGTACAAAAATTTTTAGTCAAAGCCAGCGATGGCAGCATTGTTTTTTTATGTTCAGGAATGTTCGAGCTACATTTTCAAAAAAAAAATCGGATGTTCTGTGAGGGAGGTACGGTACGAAAATATGTCACATTTAAGGGTTGCTGCCATGGTTCCTGTCAAGATGGGGGGTGGCAGCATATTTTTTTATCAAAGTGCTTGACATCCTGAATCGATTGGCACAAGTTTCAGCCGAATGTTCTTTAAAGGGGTTTCATCTCAAAAAATCATACCGGAAGTGGCCCTTTTTTTAACACTTCGGTCAAGTTTTAGGGCATATAAAACCCGGCACAGGGTTAACCACTAAAAAAGCTATCTATTCGAATAAAATTCAGTCGGATATTCGATGAGGGAGGGTTTTGTGCAGCCGGTTCTCCTACTATAGCTCCATGCTCTTCTTTTTATTTGTTGATTACTAATCAATTGAGTTCTTAGACATTAAAAGAAGATATCAGAAGAAAAGACTTGCTTAAGCTGGCTAATTATTTCGTCAACCAACAATGATCACTATTATACTGCTATTACTTACCCTTATTTTACTGATATCTAATTACTATGTGCATTATCATGGAAGAAAGGGGCGACTTATCAATCTTATACCAGGACCATCAGGTTATCCGATTGTTGGAAATGCATTTCAATATCTTGTTTCACGAGGTAAGTTACAACTTCACATACAATATTCCTGTAAATAAATATTCACCCCTATGCAGACAAATTTTTAAATATAATATTTGCAAACGTTTTTCTTTGAGATATACAGGGTGTCCCAGATCACCCGTACACCCCATTTAAAAGCTAGGGATGCAATTCTATCAAAAAATGTTGTAGACAAAAATTGTATGGTTTTAAGGGGGACATAAGATGGTGTCATTAACTTGACCTTGAATAGTTACTTGAAGGTCACTTGAGAAGGTCACCTTCAATTTTTTTAAATAGAATTACCTTTTTATTGCATATTCTTGTAGTTTATCTTGAGGGCTTTTCAAAACACTATAATAAAGTATTTTTTCATTAAGAATTTTTGGAATTATTAGGCTTGAAAGTTTTAGTATTTTGACATAAAATATAAAATATCTTGTAAAACATTAAGTTTTCGGTAATGTTACCTTAATACTTTTATGCACAGAATAATAAGACAAATCAATTGGTATAAAAAAAAGACGTACTTCCTTTAAAAAAAAAATGTAATTTGCAACATGCATCTGCATACTTTTTCTTAAAAGCAACTATGTCTTTTTTTCATACCAATTGATTCGTCTCATTATTCTGTGCATAAAAGTATTAAGGTAACATTACCGAAAACTTAATGTTTTACAAGATATTTCATATTTTATGTCAAAATACTAGAACTTTCAAGCCTAATAATTCCAAAAGTTCTTAATGAAAAAATACTTTATTATAGTGTTTTAGAAAGTCCTCAAGATAAGCTACAAGAATATGCAATAAAAAAATAATTCTATTTAAAAAAATTGAAAGTGACCTTCTCAAGTGACCTTCAAGTAACTATTCAAGGTCAAATTAATGACACCATCTTATGTCACCCTTAAAACCATACAACTTTTGTCTACAACATTTTTTGATAGAATCGTATCCCTAGCTTTTAAATGGGGTGTACGGGTGGTTTAGGACACCCTGTATAATTATCGATATTATTGCACGTTAACTACTTTTAAGAATTATTTAAGCTTATAGGTAAATATTTTTAAGCAATAACATTTATTTTCTAATTATTGAAGTTATTTGAGGAACAATATGAAATATCTAGGTATAACATTAAATATAACGATAAAGTCAATCATACATATTTCGATCAATATTTATAATATTTCTGTCAATTTACATAATAAACATATACATACATTTTTTAGAAGAACAATGGAAGATTCTGGTTACCACAACTGACAAGTTTTATCCCATTGGAAAAATATGGTTATTCTTTTTTCCTATAATATCCGTCCGTCATCCGAATGATTTAGAGGTGAAGTATGAGAGAAATATTATTCTGCTTTTTTTATTATTAATACATTAACGATAAGATGCTTATTTTTATATATTTTTTTATTTTGAAAAAATAAGTTTGTTTGTCAAAAGTTTGAAATAATTGTATATTTAAAATTAAAGATGATTATCTCTTATTCATTCACACATCTCTCAGAGATAATTGAATATTTAAAATACTTTTGAAATCAATTAATTGATTATTTAAATGGCGTCTGAATTAAATAACATTTAACTTAATATTTTCTGTAATTTTAGACAATATTGAGCAGCACAAAACATATCGAAAAGAGTCTTCTTTATGATGTTTTCCATCCGTGGTTGGGTACTGGTCTTCTCACTAGTGGAGGTAACATCACAATAAAAATATAAATAATGGTACATGTTTTACTAAATTTTGCTTTGGCTTCTTATTAAATTTTGTTTTAAGTTTCAATTATGTTAATAACAGAATAAATCTGTATAATTAAATTTAAACAGCATATATCAAATCACACAATAATTAAATTTACATATATGTTTACAACATCTCACATCAATCATGAAAAAATAATTGTATTATTAAATATAAAAATAAATTAATAAACTTGATATATAATCACATTGAATATAAATATTATAAAAAAGATAATAAACGTATAAAAAAGAATTTCTTTCTTGTACGTTATATTACACAATGTGCCGTCGTAAAAGTTTAAACACATATCACAAAAAAATACATTTGTAATATGGTTATTAAAAATCAATAAATTTCAAATTAAGTAAAAAATATAGATACATATCTCACTGCAATGTTTGTTTCGCATTGTTATTCCACAATTGTGTAACATGTTATTTATGTTTCAGGCGCCAAGTGGCATTCACGACGAAAGATATTGACCCCTACATTTCATTTTAATATATTACAGCATTTTATTCAGATTTTGATCGAGGAAGGTGAAAACATGACCAGATCTTTGAAAAATACAGGAGGCACAGTTGTGAAAGATTTAGTACCATTTTTTAGTGAACATACGCTGAATGCAATATGTGGTATGATGTGTTTAGAACTGTACATTTTAACTGTAAATTTTATTCCTATTAATAAGTAAAATTAAACCAAAATCAAATTTTTTAAATTGTAAATATTAATATCACAACATAGATACTGATTCGTATATAATTTTTACAGCCACAGATTTTTGAAATATGTATGATAATATTATCATGATACTTTTACAAATGCGTTTGCAGAAACTGCAATGGGTACTTCTTTACAAGGCCTCGGTGATTTCCAGCAGCAGTATCGAGAAGCGGTTCATCGGATGGGCAAACTTTTTGCTTACAGGTATAATAATTCATGTTTTATATTAGCTTTAAATAACTGTATATCCATATTCTATTTTAATTATAAAAAATTTAAAATAATAAAAAATGCGAAAAGGTAAAATTTTCTAAAAATTTAATACATTTATAATAAAAAATACTTTATTTTTACGTTATAATTAATTGCACATTTAAAAAGAACAGTCGGGAGACATCACGCAAAATCTAATATTTCTCAATCATATTTATTTATAAATTTTACAATATTAATACTAAATATACACGCGCGCGCGTATATGTGTCTGTGTATGTATATGTACAAATATACATAAAGTACAATATATGTATGTGCCAAATAAGTATATTTGGCGTGACGTCTCTCGACTGTTCTTTTTAAATGTGCAATTAATTATAATGTAAAAATAAAGTATTTTTTATTATAATTGTATTAAATTTTTAGATAATTTTACTTTTTTGTATTTTTTATTATTTTAAACTTTTTAACCCTTAACTAACACACGTCCGCGATCGAACGTTATCTGTACACGGAGTGTTGTATACCCCACACAACTTTGAACGTTGATTACGGCGAAATGGAGGCTTCAATAGGCTTGAAAAAATCAACTACGTACATTAAATACTGGAAAATGATACCCATATTAGCCTAAACTATAAAATTTTTAGTTTTGAGGCTTTAAAAAAATTCTTGTATAAAAAATGACTTGTTTTGCTAAAAAATCATATCTCAGTCAAAAATAAATATTTTTTGATAAAGATTTAACACGATGTTCTTGAGATAGAGTACTTTACGAAAAAAATTATGATTGTAGTGGGTATAAAAAAGGTATTTATTTTCATGATCGCCTGTGCCCCTTTTTTCTGAATTGAAATCTTGATTTTTATAAGAAAACTTATTTTTATTTTATGTTTAAGTCAGGAACGTGGTATTGGTGACTCGCACTAACGACAAAATGGCACTGCGATGCGAAATTCATAGATTAACCGACCGAAAAAAATGCCTAAACTTTTTTTGGGGTGTTTTTGACCCCGCGTGCTAGTTAAGGGTGAAAACTGTTTCTTATTTATTATTATTTCAAATTTTTTTTATAAACCTGTCTTTTTTTACCGTTTAATTTTTTTAGTTTTTTGTTTTTTTTATTGTTATTTGACTTACTTTAGGCAGCAGTCGGGAGTCTATTTTTTTTTAAACTAACTTTTTTACCAATTAATTTTTAAGTTTTTGTTTTTTGTATTTTGTTTTCTATTATTATAATTTTTGTTTTTATTAAATTTTCTAAGTTTTTAATGGTTAGTTTTTTTAATCTGTTTTTTACTAATTATGTTTTAAATTTTTATTTTTTTGTTTTTTATTATAATTTTTGATTATTTAATCTTTTTGCTGCAATTTTTTGCAAGATTTTAATTATTTATTTATTTCATACTTTTAAAAGCTATATATATATTTCTATGCTATGCAAAAACATATTTTATAATATATAAATAGTTGAAAATGTAGGTATTACTAGGCATAATCTAAATCTTATACACAATATCAATTATGACAAATAATTTTCTCTATCTTTTTGGCATTTTTAATGATTTTTATTTATATATAATAAATTTAAATTTACAATTATATAAACATGTATATACAGGGTGTTAGGTAATAAGCGGACCACTTTAGGGTGTTATGGTAATAATAAGTGGACAAGAAAAGCAAATTAAACTGAATCAAATTAAACGTCCTTTATCACAATAATGTAAATTTCACAATAATTAATGAGAAATAAATTAATAAAGATAAGAGAATTAATTAGTGTGTATCCACACAATTTTACGAGAAGGAGCAGCCCAACGTTTACGTTACTATGTGCATAGCGAAATATTATGAGAGAAGTGCTTTATAAACAATAATGACAATGAGTGCCACTCATGTATAGTTAATAATTTTTGTTGTAAACATAGCGTTCCTCTAAATGGCTGCGTTCAGCAGAACACAACAGTTTTCAACCGTTTTATGATTTTCTGCTGAACGATTCTAAATTCACTCAAAGTTTCAAATGTTCAGCGGTCGCCAGGATTTTCAGCTAATTAAAAGTACGCTAAATATGGCTGCGTTCAGCAGAGCGCAACAGTTTTCAACCGTTTTATAATTCTCTGCTGAACGATTCCAAGCGCATTCAAAGTCTCAACACATTCACTCAGCGGTCGTCATGATTTTCAGCGAACTAAAAGTACACTGTATCTCAAGCAAAACGTTATCAGTAAAATAACTGCCTCCAGTTTATTAACGTCGCTGAGGATGTATAAATATAAATATACATATAAAAATATTATTTATAACGCAATAGATACAGAGTGGAAACGCACAGAAAATTACAATATGGTATATATATATATATAATGGTATATATATATATTAATATAAAAAAATAAAGAAATATATTATAATTATAATTTAGATAACTTGGGTTAGCACGCATATAACATAGAATAATAGGTTAAATAGTTAAATGTGTACAAAATATTAATACACTTTGATGCATTATATTTATTAATTAAATGTAATGTACTAACTCAAATCAAGAGACACGGTAATGTCTCGCGCCAAGTACACGCGAAGCGAGACCACACCGTGACTCTTTTACGCGACGCGACGGGTTGCGAGTATACGAGATGTTGAGATCTCGATAACGAGTGAACGGATCAAGTTCTAAGTAGGCTTGATCGATAGCTTGGAGTCCAATTGGGGGGGGGGGAGTTTCTCTTATAATATTCCGCTACGTGCCCTACGAGCGGAGATATTGCGACGCAAAGTCCAAATGTCAAAAATTTTTTTTTAAGATCAAGAGACACGGTAGTGTCTCGCGCCAAGTACACGCGGAGCGAAACCGACCGTGACTCTTTTACGCGACGCGACGGGTTGCGAGTACCCGAGATGTTGAGATCTCGATAACGAGTGAACGGATCAAGTTCTAAGTAGGCTTGATCGATAGCTTGGGGTCCAATTAGGGGGGGGGGTTTCTCTCATAATATTCCGCTACGTGCCCTACGAGCGGAGATATTGCGATATCGGCAACCTGGGACACCTAGACATTGAATTCAACGTACGATTACACCTGGACACCGAAAACTATGAAGCGCACTATCTGGATCCCGTCATCGGCAACCTGAGACACGTGGACATCGAATTCAAGGTATTAATACATGTAGACACCGAAAACTACGAAACGCACTATGTAGACCTCGTCATCGGCAACTTGAAACACGTGGCCATCGAATTCAAGGTATTAATGCACCTGGACATCAAAAACTATAGAACGCACTATGTGGACCTCGTCATTGGCAACCTGGGACACCTAGACATTGAATTCAAGCTTAATTCATAAGAATTGACTTAAAATTTCTCTAGCGGCAAAATTAAAATTATGTCATGCAAAAATCGCTAAATTAAAATTATGTCTAGACATAATAAAAATTGGATGAATTAAAATTATGTCTGACGTAAAAATAATTATCAAAAATATCGTTACCTAAAGATATCGGTACATATACAGTTGCATACAACATTCAGTAAGGACACGCGAATAAAAATAAATAAAGAATTTTACAGTTAACGACTTATTAACATTAATCATGCTTTATTGCGATTATGTTTTATGTTGAAATTGAACAATATATACAAGGTGTACAACTAAAAGGGTTACAAATTATTTAAAAATAACTAAGTAAAATATTAAATTGTTGTTTTCTTTAGAAATAATAGTCTGTAACTTTTAGCTTCATACTTTGTATATACTGTTTATGAGATTATAAGATATATTGTTTATAAGATTAAGATGCGTAACATTACAAAAAGGCGTGATATCCGTACAAAATTACCTTTTTAAAAAAAAGGTAAAAAAGGGCGCCAAGTACACACATAGTAGTGTATATGTTACCCTGTTATGTTGTTACCTCAAAAAAAACAAAGTGGTAGTATTATACCTCCAAATAGAGCTTTACCCTGTACATACTGTTTATAAAATGCGTAATACTACAAAAAGGCGTACAAAATATCCGTACAAAATTACCTTTTTTAAAAAAAGGTAAAAAAAGGCGCCAAGTACACGTATAGTAGTGTATATGTTGTTACCTCGAAAAGAAAGAAAGTGGTAGTATTATACCTCGAAAAAACCTAAGTAACAAGTGGTAGATCTTTATATCTCGAAAAATCTCGAAAAAATCTAAGCAGTAGTATCTTTATTTCC
>NW_027509493.1:0-10723 GCF_048541705.1 Temnothorax americanus
AGACATAAAATTTTCGAGTGTGACCCTTTGGAGGACTGTAACTTTTGCAAAACTCCGGCGAGAACTGCCATTTAAAAAAACTTTTGCGATTATGAAAAATTTTCGAGGTGTGACCCTTTGGAGGCTGTAACTTTTGCAGAACTCTGCTGGCAGAACTGCCGATTTCCAAAAAAAAAAATACTTTTTGGGACTTATGAAATTTTCGAAGTGTGACCCTTTGGAGGGCTGTAACTTTTGCAGAATTCCGGCGAAAACTGCCGATTTAAAAAAAAAATACTTTTTGGGACTTATGAAATTTTCGAGGTGTGACCCTTTGGAGGGCTGTAACTTTTGCAGAATTCCGGCGAGAACTGCCGATTTCAAAAAAAAAAAATTTTTTGGGACTTTATGGAAATTTTGAGGTGTACCCTTTGGAGTGCTGTAACTTTGCATGAAACCGGAAACTTGCCGACTTTTGAAAAAAAAAAGTGTACTTTTTGGGACTTGAAATTTTGCGAGTTGACCTTTTGGAGAACTGTCTTTTGACAAAAACTCTGTGACTTGAATGCGAGTTTTGACTAAAAACTTTTGGACTTTGAAATTTTCCAGTGTGACCCTTTGGAGGCTGTACTTTGCAGAACTCCGGCGAGAACTTGCGTTTTCGAAAAACATATTTTTTGGACTTTGAAATTTCCGGGGACCCTTTGGAGGTGTAATTTAAAACTCCGGCAGAATCCGATTTTTGAAAAAAAACTTTGTGACTTTGAAATTCGAGGGACCCTTTGAAGATATTTTGGGACTAGCTGAATGCCGACTTTTGGAGAAAAAACTTTTGGGACTAGATCGAACCTTTTGGAAAAACTTGACTTTGAAATCCGAGGTCCCGATTTGAAAAAAAAAACTTTTGGACTTATGAAATTTCAATCCGCAAAAATCTGCGATTTTGAAAAAAAAATACTTTTTGGACTTTGAAATTTTGCAACTCCGGCGAGAACTGCCGATTTTGAAAAAAAAAATACTTTGTTTGAAATTTGCAATTGCGAGTGGATTGTTAAGAAAATCTGGGGACTGATTTCAAAAAACTTTCTGGCACTGCATTTTTGAAAAAAAAATACTTTTGGGCTTAAATTTTTGCAAACTCGCGAATGCCGATTTTTGAAAAAAAAATCTTTTTGGACTATAAATTCAAACTCCGGCAAACTCCATTTTTAAAAGAAAAATATTTTTTGGACTTAGACTTTGAGGAACTTCGGCGAACTCGCGATTGAAAAAAATTTTGGGACATAATATTTTGAGAATTCGGTGACCCTTTGGAAAAAAGAAATTTTGGGACTGATGACTTTTTGAAAGAAACTCCATTTTTGAAAAAAAAATTTTTCGGACTATGAATTTTGAAACTTTGGGACTGCCATTTTGAAAAAACTTTTGGGAAATGGAATTTTGCAAAAAAAATCCTTTTTGATAAAAAAATAATACTTGTTTGGACTTATGAAATTTTGCAAACTCGGCGAACTGCCATTTTTGAAAAAAAAAATTTTTGGGACTTATTTTTAAACTCGCAGAATTTTGACAAAACTCTGATTTAAAAAAAAATCTTTTTGGGACTTATGAAATTTGAACTCGGGAAACCCTTTTGGAAAAATTTTTGGTGAATTGCAGAATCGATTTCCGGCAAAACTCCTTTTTGAAAAAAAAATATTTTGGACTTATGAAATTGGGTTGAATTTTCGCTGGGAGATGCGATTTTGAAAAATCTTACGGATTTAAAAAAAATCTTTTTGGACTTATGAAATTTTCGAAGTTTGAACCCTTTTGGAGATTGATAAACTTTTGCAGAACTCCGGCGAGCAACTTGCCGATTTTCTGAAAAAAAAAAATAATTTTTGGGACTTAGAAATTTTCGCGGTGATGTGTGACCCTTTGGAGGCTTGTTTGAACTTTTGCAGAACTCCGGCGAAAACTTCCGATTTCCGAAAAAAAAATACTTTTTGGGACTTATGAAATTTTCGAGGTGTGACCCTTTGGAGGGCTGTAACTTTTGCAGAACTCCGGCGAGAACTGCCGATTTTTGAAAAAAAAAATACTTTTTGGGACTTATGAAATTTTCGAGGTGTGACCCTTTGGAGGGCTGTAACTTTTGCAGAACTCCGGCGAGAACTGCCGGTTTTGAAAAAAAAAATACTTTTTGGGACTTATGAAATTTTCGAGGTGTGACC
Organism: Temnothorax americanus; assembly: GCF_048541705.1. Taxonomy (NCBI): domain Eukaryota; kingdom Metazoa; phylum Arthropoda; class Insecta; order Hymenoptera; family Formicidae; genus Temnothorax; species Temnothorax americanus. The sequence goes on from NW_027509493.1 coordinate 2,196, forward strand.
CTTTGGAGGGCTGTAACTTTTGCAGAACTCCGGCGAGAACTGCCGATTTTTGAAAAAAAAAATACTTTTTGGGACTTATGAAATTTTCGAGGTGTGACCCTTTGGAGGGCTGTAACTTTTGCAGAACTCCGGCGAGAACTGCCGATTTCCAAAAAAAAAAATACTTTTTGGGACTTATGAAATTTTCGAGGTGTGACCCTTTGGAGGGCTGTAACTTTTGCAGAACTCCGGCGAGAACTGCCGATTTTTGAAAAAAAAAATACTTTTTGGGACTTATGAAATTTTCGAGGTGTGACCCTTTGGAGGGCTGTAACTTTTGCTGAACTCCGGCGAGAACTGCTGATTATTGAAAAAAAAAATACTTTTTGGGACTTATGAAATTTTCGAGGTGTGACCCTTTGGAGGGCTGTAACTTTTGCAGAACTCCGGCGAGAACTGCCGATTTTTGAAAAAAAAAATACTTTTTGGGACTTATGAAATTTTCGAGGTGTGACCCTTTGGAGGGCTGTAACTTTTGCAGAACTCCGGCGAGAACTGCCGATTTAAAAAAAAAAAATACTTTTTGGGACTTATGAAATTTTCGAGGTGTGACCCTTTGGAGGGCTGTAACTTTTGCAGAACTCCGGCGAGAACTGCCGATTTTTGAAAAAAAAAAATACTTTTTGGGACTTATGAAATTTTCGAGGTGTGACCCTTTGGAGGGCTGTAACTTTTGCAGAACTCCGGCGAGAACTGCCGATTTAAAAAAAAAATACTTTTTGGGACTTATGAAATTTTTGAGGTGTGACCCTTTGGAGGGCTGTAACTTTTGCAGAACTCCGGCGAGAACTGCCGATTTTAAAAAAAAAAAAAACTTTTTGGGACTTATGAAATTTTCGAGGTGTGACCCTTTGGAGGGCTGTAACTTTTGCAGAACTCCGGCGAGAACTGCCGATTTTTGAAAAAAAAAAATACTTTTTGGGACTTATGAAATTTTCGAGGTGTGACCCTTTGGAGGGCTGTAACTTTTGCAGAACTCCGGCGAGAACTGCCGATTTAAAAAAAAAATACTTTTTGGGACTTATGAAATTTTCGAGGTGTGACCCTTTGGAGGGCTGTAACTTTTGCAGAACTCCGGCGAGAACTGCCGATTTCCAAAAAAAAAAATACTTTTTGGGACTTATAAAATTTTCTAGGTGTGACCCTTTGGAGGGCTGTAACTTTTGCAGAACTCCGGCGAGATCTGCCGATTTCCAAAAAAAAAATACTTTTTGGGACTTATGAAATTTTCGAGGTGTGACCCTTTGGAGGGCTGTAACTTTTGCAGAACTCCGGCGAGAACTGCCGATTTTAAAAAAAAAAATACTTTTTGGGACTTATGAAATTTTCGAGGTGTGACCCTTTGGAGGGCTGTAACTTTTGCAGAACTCCGGCGAGAACTGCCGATTAAAAAAAAAAATACTTTTTGGGACTTATGAAATTTTCGAGGTGTGACCCTTTGGAGGGCTGTAACTTTTGCAGAACTCCGGCGAGAACTGCCGATTTTTGAAAAAAAATACTTTTTGGGACTTATGAAATTTTCGAGGTGTGACCCTTTGGAGGGCTGTAACTTTTGCAGAACTCCGGCGAGAACTGCCGATTTTAAAAAAAAAATACTTTTTGGGACTTATGAAATTTTCGAGGTGTGACCCTTTGGAGGGCTGTAACTTTTGCAGAACTCCGGCGAGAACTGCCGATTTTTAAAAAAAAAAATACTTTTTGGGACTTATGAAATTTTCGAGGTGTGACCCTTTGGAGGGCTGTAACTTTTGCAGAACTCCGGCGAGAACTGCCAATTTTGAAAAAAAAAATACTTTTTGGGACTTATGAAATTTTCGAGGTGTGACCCTTTGGAGGGCTGTAACTTTTGCAGAACTCCGGCGAGAACTGCCGATTTTTGAAAAAAAAAAAATACTTTTTGGGACTTATGAAATTTTCGAGGTGTGACCCTTTGGAGGGCTGTAACTTTTGCAGAACTCCGGCGAGAACTGCCGATTTAAAAAAAAAATACTTTTTGGGACTTATGAAATTTTCGAGGTGTGACCCTTTGGAGGGCTGTAACTTTTGCAGAACTCCGGCGAGAACTGCCGATTTCCAAAAAAAAATATTTTTTGGGACTTATGAAATTTTCGAGAAGTCGCCCTCTAGAGGGCCGTAACTTTTGCAGAATTCCGGCGAGAACTGCCGAATTTTGAAAAAAAAAAATACTTTTTGGGACTTATGAAATTTTCGAGGTGTGACCCTTTGGAGGGCTGTAACTTTTGCAGAACTTCGGCGAAAACTGCCGATTTTTGAAAAAAAAAAATACTTTTTGGGACTTATGAAATTTTGCAAAACTTCGGCAAAAACTGCCAATTAAAAAAAAAAAAAAATACTTTTTGGGACTTATGAAATTTTGCAGAACTCCGGCGAGAACTGCCGATTTTTGAAAAAAAAAAAAAAAAATACTTTTTGGGACTTATGAAATTTTGCAGAACTCCGGCGAAAACTGCCGATTTTTGAAAAAAAAAATACTTTTTGGGACTTATGAAATTTTGCAGAACTCCGGCGAGAACTGCCGATTTTTGAAAAAAAAAAATACTTTTTGGGACTTATGAATTTTTGCAGAACTCCGGCGAGAACTGCCGATTTTTGAAAAAAAAAATACTTTTTGGGACTTATAAAAATTTGCAGAACTCCGGCGAGAACTGCCGATTTTTGAAAAAAAAAAAATATTTTTTGGGACTTACGAAATTTTGCAGAACTCCGGCGAGAACTGCCGATTTTTGAAAAAAAAAAAACTTTTTGGGACTTATGAAATTTTGCAGAACTCCGGCGAGAACTGCCAATTTCTGAAAAAAAAAAAAAATACTTTTTGGGACTTATGAAATTTTGCAGAACTCCGGCGAAAACTGCCGATTTTTGAAAAAAAAAAAAATACTTTTTTTGACTTATGAAATTTTGCAGAACTCCGGCAAGAACTGCCGATTTTTGAAAAAAAAAAAATACTTTTTGGGACTTATGAAATTTTGCAGAACTCCGGCAAGAACTGCCGATTTTTGAAAAAAAAAAAATACTTTTTGGGACTTATGAAATTTTGCAGAACTCCGGCGAGAACTGCCAATTTCTGAAAAAAAAATAAAAAACTTTTTGGGACTTATGAAATTTTGCAGAACTCCGGCGAGAACTGCTGATTTAAAAAAAAAATACTTTTTGGGACTTATGAAATTTTGCAGAACTCCGGCGAGAACTGCCGATTTTTGAAAAAAAAAATACTTTTTGGGACTTATGAAATTTTGCAGAACTCCGGCGAAAACTGCCGATTTTTGAAAAAAAAATACTTTTTGGGACTTATGAAATTTTCGAGGTTAACTTTTGCAGAACTCCGGCGAGAACTGCCGATTTCGAAAAAAAAAATACTTTTGGGACTTATGAAATTTTCGAGGTGTGACTCTTTGAGGGCTGTAACTTTTGCAGAACTCCGGCGAGAATTTCCTATTTCAAAAAAAAAATACTTTTTGGGACTTATGAAATTTTCGAGGTGTGACCCTTTGGAGGGTTGTAACTTTTGCAGAACTCCGGCGAGAACTGCCGATTTCAAAAAAAAAAAAAAATACTTTTTGGGACTTATGAAATTTTCGAGGTGTGACCCTTTGGAGGGCTGTAACTTTTGCAGAACTCCGTCGAGAACTGTCAATTTCCAAAAAAAAAATACTATTTGGGACTTATAAAGTTTTTGAGTTGTGACCCTTTGGAGGGCTGTAACTCTTGCAGAACTCCGGCGAAAACTGCCGATTTCTAAAAAAAAAACACTTTTGGGAATTATTAAAATTTCGAGGTGTGGTCCTTTGGAGGCCTGTAACTTTTGCAAAACTCCGGCGAGAACTGTACGAAAAAAAAAATACTTTTTGGGACTTATGAAATTTTCGAGGTGTGACCTTTGGAGGGCTATAACTTTTGCAGAACTCCGGCGAGAACGGCCGATTTCCAAAAAAAATACTTTTTGGGACTTATGAAATTTTCGAGGTGTGACCCTTTGGAGGGCTGTAACTTTTGCAGAACTCCGGCGAGAACTGCCGATTTAAAAAAAAAAAATACTTTTTGGGACTTATGAAATTTTCGAGGTGTGACCCTTTTGGAGGACTGTAACTTTTGCAGAACTCCGGCGAGAACTGCCGATTTTTGAAAAAAAAAATACTTTTTGGGACTTATGAAATTTTCGAGGTGTGACCCTTTGGAGGCCTGTAACTTTTGCAGAACTCCGGCGAGAACTGCCGATTTTTGAAAAAAAAATACTTTTTGGGACTTATGAAATTTTCGAGGTGTGACCATTTGGAGGGCTGTAACTTTTGCAGAACTCTGGCGAGAACTGCCGATTTAAAAAAAAAATACTTTTTGGGATTTTTGAATTTTTCGAGGTGTGCCCCTTTGGGGGGCTGTAACTTTTGCAGAACTCCGGCGAGAACTGCCGATTTTTAAAAAAAAAAATACTTTTTGGGACTTATGAAATTTTCGAGGTGTGACCCTTTGGAGGGCTGTAACTTTTGCAGAACTCCGGCGAGAACTGCCGATTTTTAAAAAAAAAAATACTTTTTGGGACTTATGAAATTTTCGAGGTGTGACCCTTTGGAGGGCTGTAACTTTTGCAGAACTCCGGCGAGAACTGCCGAATTTTGAAAAAAAAAATACTTTTTGGGACTTATGAAATTTTTAAGGTGTGACCCTTTGGAGGGCTGTAACTTTTGCAGAACTCCGGCGAGAACTGCCGATTTTGAAAAAAAAAAATACTTTTTGGGACTTATGAAATTTTCGAGGTGTGACCCTTTGGAGGGCTGTAACTTTTGCAGAACTCCGGCGAGAACTGCCGATTTTGAAAAAAAATACTTTTTGGGACTTATGAAATTTTCGAGGTGTGACCCTTTGGAGGGCTGTAACTTTTGCAGAACTCCGGCGAGAACTGCCGATTATTGAAAAAAAAAAATACTTTTTTTGTTTTTTGAAAATTTCGAGGTGTGACCCTTTGGAGGGCTGTAACTTTTGCAGAACTCCGGCGAGAACTGCCGATTTCCGAAAAAAAAAATACTTTTTGGGACATATGAAATTTTCGAGGTGTGACCCTTTGGAGGGCTGTAACTTTTGCAGAACTCCGGCGAAAACTGCCGATTTTAAAAAAAAAAAATACTTTTTGGGACTTATGAAATTTTCGAGGTGTGACCCTTTGGAGGGCTGTAACTTTTGCAGAACTCCGGCGAGAACTGCCGATTTTTGAAAAAAAAAATACTTTTTGGGACTTATGAAATTTTTGAGGTGTGACCCTTTGGAGGGCTGTAACTTTTGCAGAACTCCGGCGAGAACTGCCGACTTCCAAAAAAAATACTTTTTGGGACTTATGGAATTTTCGAGGAGTGACCCTTTGGAGTGGAGGGCTGTAACTTTTGCAGAACTCCGGCGAGAACTGCCGATTTCAAAAAAAAAAATACTTTTTGGGACTTATGAAATTTTCGAGGTGTGACCCTTTGGAGGGCTGTAACTTTTGCAGAACTCCGGCGAGAACTGCCGATTTTTGAAAAAAAAAATACTTTTTGGGACTTATGAAATTTTCGAGGTGTGACCCTTTGGAGGGCTGTAACTTTTGCAGAACTCCGGCGAGAACTGCCGATTTAAAAAAAAAAATACTTTTTGGGACTTATGAAATTTTCGAGGTGTGACCCTTTGGAGGGCTGTAACTTTTGCAGAACTCCGGCGAGAACTGCCGATTTCCAAAAAAAAAATACTTTTTGGGACTTATGAAATTTTCGAGGTGTGACCCTTTGGAGGGCTGTAACTTTTGCAGAACTCCGGCGAGAACTGCCGATTTTTGAAAAAAAAAAATACTTTTTGGGACTTATGAAATTTTCGAGGTGTGACCCTTTGGAGGGCTGTAACTTTTGCAGAACTCCGGCGAGAACTGCCGATTTTTAAAAAAAAAATACTTTTTGGGACTTATGAAATTTTCGAGGTGTGACCCTTTGGAGGGCTGTAACTTTTGCAGAACTCCGGCGAGAACTGCCGATTTAAAAAAAAAAATACTTTTTGGGACTTATGAAATTTTCGAGGTGTGACCCTTTGGAGGGCTGTAACTTTTGCAGAACTCCGGCGAGAACTGCCGATTTTTGAATAAAAAATACTTTTTGGGACTTATGAAATTTTCGAGGTGTGACCCTTTGGAGGGCTGTAACTTTTGCAGAACTCCGGCGAGAACTGCCGATTTAAAAAAAAAAATACTTTTTGGGACTTATGAAATTTTCGAGGTGTGACCCTTTGGAGGGCTGTAACTTTTGCAGAACTCCGGCGAGAACTGCCGATTTCCAAAAAAAAAATACTTTTTGGGAATTATGAAATTTTCGAGGTGTGACCCTTTGGAGGGCTGTAACTTTTGCAGAACTCCGGCGAGAACTGCCGATTTTTGAAAAAAAATACTTCTTGGGACTTATGAAATTTTCGAGGTGTGACCCTTTGGAGGGCTGTAACTTTTGCAGAACTCCGGCGAGAACTGCCGATTTCCAAAAAAAAAATACTTTTTGGGAATTATGAAATTTTCGAGGTGTGACCCTTTGGAGGGCTGTAACTTTTGCAGAACTCCGGCGAGAACTGCCGATTTTTGAAAAAAAAATACTTCTTGGGACTTATGAAATTTTCGAGGTGTGACCCTTTGGAGGGCTGTAACTTTTGCAGAACTCCGGCGAGAACTGCCGATTTCCAAAAAAAATACTTTTTGGGACTTATGAAATTTTCGAGGTGTGACCCTTTGGAGGGCTGTAACTTTTGCAGAACTCCGGCGAGAACTGCCGATTTAAAAAAAAAAATACTTTTTGGGACTTATGAAATTTTTGAGGTGTGACCTTTTGGAAGGCTGTAACTTTTGCGACCCTTTGGAGGGCTGTAACTTTTGCAGAACTCCGGCAAGAACTGCCGATTTAAAAAAAAAAATACTTTTTGGGACTTATGAAATTTTCGAGGTGTGACCCTTTGGAGGGCTGTAACTTTTGCAGAACTCCGGCGAGAACTGCCGATTTTTGAAAAAAAAAATACTTTTTGGGACTTATGAAATTTTCGAGGTGTGACCCTTTGGAGGGCTGTAACTTTTGCAGAACTCCGGCGAGAACTGCCGATTTAAAAAAAAAATACTTTTTGGGACTTATGAAATTTTCGAGGTGTGACCCTTTGGAGGGCTGTAACTTTTGCAGAACTCCGGCGAGAACTGCCGATTTCCAAAAAAAAAAATACTTTTTGGGACTTATGAAATTTTCGAGGTGTGACCCTTTGGAGGGCTGTAACTTTTGCAGAACTCCGGCGAGAACTGCCGATTTTTGAAAAAAAAATACTTTTTGGGACTTATGAAATTTTCGAGGTGTGACCCTTTGGAGGGCTGTAACTTTTGCAGAACTCCGGCGAGAACTGCCAATTTTTGAAAAAAAAAATACTTTTTGGGACTTATGAAATTTTCGAGGTGTGACCCTTTGGAGGGCTGTAACTTTTGCAGAACTCCGGCGAGAACTGCCAATTTCCAAAAAAAAATACTTTTTGGGAATTATGAAATTTTCGAGGTGTGACCCTTTGGAGGGCTGTAAATTTTGCAGAACTCCGGCTAGAACTGCCGATTTTTGAAAAAAAAAATACTTTTTGGGACTTATGAAACTTTTGAGGTGTGACCCTTTGGAGGTCTGTAACTTTTGTGTCCCTTTGGAGGGCTGTAACTTTTGCAGAACTCCGGCGAGAACTGCCGATTTTTGAAAAAAAAATACTTCTTAGGACTTATGAAATTTCGAGGGTGTGACCCTTTGGGGGGCTGTAACTTTTTGTGGTCCCCTTGGGGCGTAAATTTTTGCAAATCCGGGGGAATGCCATATTTTAAAAAAAAAACTTTTGGGTTAAATTTTGAGGAGTGCCCCTTTTGGGGGCTGTAAATTTTTTTCGAACCCGGCGAAAATGCCGATTTTTAAAAAAAAAAAATTTTGGCTTTTGAAAAAATTTTTTTGGGTGGGCCCTTTGGGGGCTGTAAATTGGGCCCTTTAGGCTTCTTTTTCGCTCCGGGAGAATCCCTTTTTTAAAAAATACTTTTTGGACTTAAAATTTTTGAGGGGGGACCTTTGGGGGCTTAATTTTCAAACCCGGCGAATTTCCCTTTCCAAAAAAATCTTTTTGGGTTATGAAATTTTCGGGTGGGACCCTTTGGGGCTGACTTTTGCGAACCCGGGAGAACGCCCTTTTTAAAAAAAAAACTTTTTTTGGGCTTGAAATTTTTGAGGTTGGCCTTTGGGGGGGTGTAACTTTTGGGAGAACTCCGGGGGTTGCCCTTTTTTCCCAAAAAAAAAAACTTTTGGGGTTTTTAAATTTTTGAGGTGTGCCCCTTTTGGGGCGAACTTTGCGAAGGGGGAAATGCCAATTTTAAAAAAAAAAAACTTTTGGGTTTGAATTTTCAGGTTTGGGCCCTTTGGGGGCGTAACTTTTGCAAACTCCCCAAGAAACTGCCGATTTTTTTAAAAAAAAAA
>NW_027509493.1:11040-12569 GCF_048541705.1 Temnothorax americanus
TTTTGCAGAACTCCGGCGAGAACTGCCGATTTTTGAAAAAAAAAATACTTTTTGGGACTTATGAAATTTTCGAGGTGTGACCCTTTGGAGGGCTGTAACTTTTGCAGAACTCCGGCGAGAACTGCCGATTTTGAAAAAAAAAAAAATACTTTTTGGGACTTATGAAATTTTCGAGGTGTGACCCTTTGGAGGGCTGTAACTTTTGCAGAACTCCGGCGAGAACTGCCGATTTTTGAAAAAAAAAATACTTTTTGGGACTTATGAAATTTTCGAGGTGTGACCCTTTGGAGGGCTGTAACTTTTGCAGAACTCCGGCGAGAACTGCCGATTTTTAAAAAAAAAATACTTTTTGGGACTTATGAAATTTTCGAGGTGTGACCCTTTGGAGGGCTGTAACTTTTGCAGAACTCCGTCGAGAACTGCCGATTTTTGAAAAAAAAAAAATACGTTTTGGGACTTATGAAATTTTCGAGGTGTGACCCTTTGGAGGGCTGTAACTTTTGCAGAATTCCGGCGAGAACTGCCGATTTTTGAAAAAAAAAATACTTTTTGGGACTTATGAAATTTTCGAGGTGTGACCCTTTGGAGGGCTGTAACTTTTGCAGAACTCCGGCGAAAACTGCCGATTTAAAAAAAAAAATACTTTTTGGGACTTATGAAATTTTCGAGGTGTGACCGTTTTGGAGGACTGTAACTTTTGCAGAACTCCGGCGAGAACTGCCGATTTTTGAAAAAAAAATACTTTTTGGGACTTATGAAATTTTCGAGATGTGACCTTTTGGAGGGCTGTAACTTTTGCAGAACTCCGGCGTAAACTGCCGATTTCAAAAAAAAAAATACTTTTTGGGACTTATGAAATTTTCGAGGGGTGACCTTTTGGAGGGCTGTAACTTTTGCAGAACTCCGGCGAAAACTGCCGATTTCAAAAAAAAAAAATACTTTTTGGGACTTATAAAATTTTCGAGGTGTGACCCTTTGGAGGGCTGTAACTTTTGCAGAACTCCGGCGAGAACTGCCGATTTTTGAAAAAAAAAAATACTTTTTGGGACTTATGAAATTTTCGAGGTGTGACCCTTTGGAGGGCTGTAACTTTTGCAGAACTCCGGCGAGAACTGCCGATTTCCCAAAAAAAATACTTTTTGGGACTTATGAAATTTTCGAGGTGTGACCCTTTGGAGGGCTGTAACTTTTGCAGAACTCCGGCGAGAACTGCCGATTTTTGAAAAAAAAAAAATACTTTTTGGGACTTATGAAATTTTCGAGGTGTGACCCTTTGGAGGGCTGTAACTTTTGCAGAACTCCGGCGAGAACTGCCGATTTTTGAAAAAAAAAATACTTTTTGGGACTTATGAAATTTTCGAGGTGTGACCCTTTGGAGGGCTGTAACTTTTGCAGAACTCCGGCGAGAACTGCCGATTTTTGAAAAAAAAAATACTTTTTGGGACTTATGAAATTTTCGAGGTGTGACCCTTTGGAGGGCTGTAACTTTTGCAGAACTCCGGCGAGAACTGCCGATTTCCCAAAAAAAA
>NW_027509493.1:13946-16675 GCF_048541705.1 Temnothorax americanus
AAAATTTTTTCGGGGGTTTGGGGCCCCTTTTGGAGAGCTGAAATTTTGGGCAGAACCCCCGGCGGAACTCCGATTTTTAAAAAAAAAAATTTCTTTTTGGGATTTAAATTAAATTTTCGGGGTGAAACCCCTTTGGAGGCTGAAATTTTTCCCAAAACCCGGGGGGCGAAAAACCCCGATTTTTGAAAAAAAAAAATTTTTTGGGATTTAAATAAATTTTCGAGGTGTGACCCTTTGGGGGGCTGTTTTTTTTCAGAACTCGGCGAATCCCCTCCGTTTTAAAAAAAAAAATACTTTTTGGGACTTTGAATTTCGGGTTTGTGCCCCTTTTGGGGGGGCGAAATTTTTTTTTGCAGAACTCCGGCGAAACGGCCGATTTCCAAAAAAAATATTTTTTGGGAAAAATAAAAATTTTTCAAGGTGTGACCCTTTGGGGGTTTTAAAAATTTTTGCAAAACCCGGCGAGAACTGCCGTTTTAAAAAAAAAAAACTTTTTTGGGATTTATAAAATTTTCGGGGGTGTAAACCTTTTTGGGAAGGGTTTTAATTTTTGCCCTAAACCCCCCGGGCGAAAACGCCAAATTTTTGAAAAAAAAATCCTTTTTGGGACTTATAAAAATTTTTTCGGGGGTTGTCCCCTTTTGGGAAAAGGCGTAACTTTTGCAAACCCGGGCGAAAACTGCCGATTTTTAAAAAAAACCTTTTTTTTGGGACTTATAAAATTTTTAAGGTGTGACCCTTTGGAAGGCTGTAACTTTTGTCCCCTTTTTGAGGGGTGAACTTTGCAGAACTCCGGCAAAATTTGGCGATTTTTAAAAAAAAAAAAAAATATTTTTTGGGGACTTTTTAAATTTTTCGGGTGTTCCCTTTTTGGGAAAGGGCCCCTTTGTAATTTTTTTGCTAAACCCCGGGCGAGAAGGCGTTTATTAAAAAAAAATATTTTTTGGGACTTTTTAATTTTTTTCGAGGTGTACTCTTTTGGGGGGGCTGTAATTTTTTCCGAATTCCCCCGCGAAACTCCGTTTTTTTGAAAAAAAAATACTTTTGGGACTTATAAAATTTTCCGAGGTGTGCCCCTTTTGGGGGGCTGTAATTTTTTGCAGCTCCCGGCAGAACTGCCGTTTTTTGAAAAAAAATACTTTTTTTGGATTTATGAAATTTTCAAGGTGTAAACCCTTTGGGGGGGTTGAATTTTTTGCAGAACTCCGGCGAGAACTCCCGATTTCTAAAAAAAAAACTTTTTTGGGACTTTTAAATTTTTTTCGAGGTGTGCCCTTTTGAAATTTTCGAGGTGTGACCCTTTGGAGGGCTGTAACTTTTGCAGAACTCCGGCGAGAACTGCCGATTTCGAAAAAAAAAAAAGTTTTGGGCATTGTGAAATTTTCGAGGTGTGACCCTTTGGAGGGCTGTAACTTTTGCAGAACTCGGCAGAACTGCCGATTTAAAAAAAATACTTTTGGACTATGAAATTTCGAGGTGACCTTGGAGGGTGTAACTTTTGCAGAACTCCGGCGAGAACTGCCGATTTGAAAAAAAAACTTTTTGGGATTATGAAATTTTCAGGTGTGACCTTTGGAGGGCTGTACTTTGCAAAACTCCGGCGAGAACTGCCGATTTAAAAAAAAATACTTTTTGGGACTTATGAAATTTCGAGGTGTGACCCTTTGGAGGGCTGTAACTTTTGCAGAATCCGGCGAGAACTGCCGATTTTGAAAAAAAATATTTTGGACTATGAAATTTTCGAGGTGTGACCCTTTGGAGGGCTGTAACTTTTGCAGAACTCCGGCGAGAACTGCCGATTTCCAAAAAAAAAATACTTTTTGGGACTTATGAAATTTTCGAGGTGTGACCCTTTGGAGGGCTGTAACTTTTGCAGAACTCCGGCGAGAACTGCGATTTCCAAGAAAAAATACTTTTTGGGACTTATGAAATTTTCGAGTTGTGACCCTTTGGAGGGCTGTAACTTTTGCAGAACTCCGGCGAAAACTGCCGATTTTTGAAAAAAAAAAAAATACTTTTTGGGACTTATGAAATTTTCGAGGTGTGACCCTTTGGAGGGCTGTAACTTTTGCAGAACTCCGGCGAGAACTGCCGATTTCCAAAAAAAATACTTTTTGGGACTTATGAAATTTTCGAGGTGTGACCTTTTGGAGGGCTGTAACTTTTGCAAAACTCCGGCGAGAACTGCCGATTTCCAAAAAAAATACTTTTTGGGAATTATGAAATTTTCGAGGTGTGACCCTTTGGAGGGCTGTATCTTTTGCAGAATTTCCGGCGAAAACTGCCGATTTTTGAAAAAAAAATACTTCTTGGGACTTATGAAATTTTCGAGGTGTGACCCTTTGGAGGGCTGTAACATTTGCAGAACTCCGGCGAGAACTGCCAATCTTTGAAAAAAAAAAATACTTTTTGAAACTTATGAAATTTTCGAGGTGTGACCCTTTGGAGGGCTGTAACTTTTGCAGAACTCCGGCGAAGAACTGCCGATTTTGAAAAAAAACAAATATACTTTTTGGGACTATGAAATTTTCGAGGTGTGACCCTTTGGAGGGCTGTAACTTTTGCAGACCTCCGGCAAGAACTGCCGATTTTTAAAAAAAATACTTTTTGGGACTTATGAAATTTTCGAGGTGTGACCCTTTGGAGGGCTGTAACTTTTGCAGAAACTCCGCGAGAACTGCCGATTTTTGAAAAAAAAAAATACTTTTGGGACTTATGAAATTTTCGAG
>NW_027509494.1:0-16306 GCF_048541705.1 Temnothorax americanus
TTTTTTTTTTTCAAAAAAACGGCAGTTCTGCCGGAGTTCTGCAAATTTCGCATCCAAAGGGTCACACCCTCGAAAATTTCATAACCCAAAAGTATTTTTTTTTTTGAAATCGGAGTTCTTGCCGGGGTTCTGCCAAAAAATTACAGCCCTCCAAAGGGGCACCCTCGAAAATTTTATAAGTCCCAAAAAAAATATTTTTTTTTTAAAAACGGCATTTTCGCCGGAGTTCGCAAAAAGTTACAGCCCCCCCCAAAAGGGGCACACTTCGAAAAATTTTATAACCCAAAAAATTTTTTTTTTTTTTTTTTTAAAAAACGGCGTTCTCGCCGGGGTTTGCAAAAGTCAGTCCTCCCAAAAGGGCAACCTCGAAAATTTTATGTCTCAAAAAATTTTTTTTTCGGAAAACGGGAGTTCTCGCCGGGTTCTGCAAAAATTTTCAGCCCCCAAAGGGGCACATTTGAAAAATTTTTTAAAATCCCAAAAAATATTTTTTTTTTTAAAAAAACGGCAGTCTCGGGGAGTTCTGCAAAAAAGGGCAGCCCTCCCAAAATGTCACACTTTGAAATTTTTTTAAATCCCAAAAAATATTTTTTTTTTTAAAATCGGGAGTTCTCGCCGAGTTCTGCAAAATTACAGCATCCAAAGGTACACCTCGAAAATTTTTATAATCCCAAAAGTATTTTTTTTTTTTTTAAAACGGCATTCTTGCCGGGGGTTTTGCAAAGTTTCAGCCCTCCAAAAGGGGCACACCCCAAAGTTTTATAATCCCAAAAAATTTTTTTTTTTTTCAAAAATCGGCAGTTCTCGCCGGAGTTCTGCAAAAGTTACAGCACTCCAAAAATCACACCTCGAAAAATTTTAAAGTCCCAAAAAAAATTTTTTTTGAAAAACGGCAGTTCTTTCCGGAGTTCTGCAAAAATTAAGCCCTCCGGGGCTACCTCGAAAATTTATAAGTCCCTAAAAGTATTTTTTTATTAATACGGCATTTTCGCCGGATTCTGCAAAAAGTACAGTCCTCCAAAAGGGGCAAAATCAAAATTTCTTCTCAAAAGTTTTTTTTTTTTGGAAATCGGCAGTTCTCGCCGGAATTCGCAAAAGTTACGCACTCCAAAAGGGCCCCTCGAAAAAATTTTATAAGTCCCAAAAAAAATATTTTTTTTTTAAAAACGGCATTCTCGCCGGAGTTCTGAAAAAATTACACCCCCTCCCAAAAATTCCACCTCGAAAATTTTTATAAGTCCCAAAAAGAATTTTTTTTTTTTTTTTTAAAAAACGGGGGTTTTCGCCGGGGTTTTGCAAAGTTCAGCCCCCCAAAGGGGCCACCTCGAAAATTTCATAGGTCCCCAAAAAATATTTTTTTTTTTTTAAAAATCGGCATTTCGGGGTTCTGCAAAAGTTAACCTCCAAAGGGTCACCTCGAAAATTTCATAAGTCGCAAAAAAATATTTTTTTTTTTAAAAAACGGGAGTTTTTGCCGGAGTTCTGCAAAAGTTACAGTCCTCCAAAAGGGTCACACCCCGAAAATTTTATAAGTCCCAGAAAGTATTTTTTTTTTTAAAAATTGGGAGTTTTCGCCGGGTTCTGCAAAGTTACAGCCCCCAAAGGGTCCACCCGAAAAATTTTTAGTCCCAAAAATATTTTTTCTTTTTTAAACGGCGTTTTCGTCGGATTCGCAAAAGTTACAGCCCTCCAAAAAGGCCACACCTCGAAAATTTTTATAAGTCCCAAAAGTATTTTTTTTTGGGGAAAACGGGAGTTTCCCCGGTTTTGCAAAGTTCAGTCCTCCAAAGGGCACACCTCGAAAATTTTATGTCTCAAAAAAATATTTTTTTTTGGAAAACGGCAGTTCTCGCCCGGGGTTCTGCAAAGTTCACCCTCCAAAGGGTCAACTTTTTAAAAATTTTATAAGTCCCAAAAAGTATTTTTTTTTTTTTAAAATGGCAGTTTTCGCCGGGGTTCTGCAAAAGTGCAGCCCTCCCAAAAGGGGCCACCCGAAAAAATTTTATAATCCCAAAAAGATTTTTTTTTTAAAATCGGGAGTTCTCGCCGGAGTTCTCAAAAGTTTCAGCACTCCCAAGGGTCCACCCCGAAAATTATAAGTCCCAAAAAATATTTTTTTTTTTTAAAAGGCAGTTTTTTTGGGGGTTCTGCAAAAGTTACGCCCCCCCAAAAAGGGCCAAAATTCGAAAATTTCATAAGTCCCAAAGATTTTTTTTTTTTTTTTTAAAACGGCAGTTTTTGCCGGGGTTTGCAAAAGTTACGTTCTCCAAAAGGGGCACACCTCGAAAATTTTATAATCCCCAAAAAAAATTTTTTTTTTTTTTTTTAAAAGGGATTTTTTCGCCGGAGTTTGCAAGGTTACACCTTCCAAGGGTCACCCTGAAAATTTTTAAAGCCCCAAAAAGGTTTTTTTTTTTAAAAAACGGCAGTTCTTGCCGGAGTTTTTGCAAAAGTACAGCCTTCCAAAGGGGCCCCCCTCAATTTATAAGTCCCAAAAATTTTTTTTTTTTTCAAAAATCGCAGTTCTCCCGGATTCTGCAAAAATTACACACTCCAAAAAAACACCCTCAAAAAATTTTATAAGCCCAAAAAATATTTTTTTTTTTTTAAAACGGCATTTTGCCGGAGTTCTGCAAAAGTTCAGCCCTCCAAAGGGTCTACCTCGAAAATTTCATAATCCCTAAAAGTATTTTTTTTTTAATACGGCTTTCCGCCGAAGTTCGCAAAAGTTACAGTCCTCCAAAAAGGGGACACCCGAAAAATTTATTCTCAAAAAGTATTTTTTTTTTTTTGGAAACGGCAGTTTTTGCCGGAATTCGCAAAATTTTCAGCCTCCAAAGGGTCAACCCGAAAAAATTTATAATCCCAAAAGTATTTTTTTTTTTTAAAAATGGCAGTTCTCGCCGGAGTTCTGCAAAAGTTACAGCCCCAAAATTCACACCTCGAAAATTTTATAAGCCCCCAAAAAATTTTTTTTTTTTAAATCGGCAGTTCTGCCGGAGGCGCAAAAATTCAGCCCTCCAAAAAGGGCCACCTCGAAAAATTTTTGGTCCCCCAAAAATTTTTTTTTTTTTTTCAAAAATCGGCAGTTCTCGCGGAGTTCTGCAAAAGTTTCAGCCCCTTTCCAAAGGGTACCCTCGAAATTTTTATGTCCCAAAAAGTTTTTTTTTGGAAACGGCAGTTTTCGCCGGGGTTTGCAAAAGTTGCGTCCCCAAAAGGGCACACTTCGAAAATTTTATGTTTCCCCAAAAAATATTTTTTTTTTTTTTTTAAAATCGGCGTTCTCGCCGGGGTTCTGCAAAATTTTTTAAATCCCAAAAAGTTTTTTTTTTTCAAAATCGGCATTTTCGCCGAAGTTCTGCAAAAATTTTATAAGTCCCAAAAAGTATTTTTTTTTTTTTTAAAAATTGGCAGTTTTCCCCGGGGTTTTGCAAAAATTTAAAAATCCCAAAAAGTTTTTTTTTTTTTAAAAATCGGCAGTTTTGCCCAAAACTCAAAAAATTTAAGTCCCAAAAGTATTTTTTTTTTTTAAAAATCGGCAGTTCTGCCGGGGTTCTGAAAATTTCATGTCCCAAAAAAAATATTTTTTTTTTTAAAAAACGGCCCGTTTCGCCCGGGGTTTTGCAAATTTCATAAACCAAAAAGTATTTTTTTTTTGAAACGGCCCTTTTTGCCCGGGGTTCTGCAAAAAATTACAGCCCCCCAAAAGGTCACCCCCCCAAAAATTTAAAAATCCCAAAAAATATTTTTTTTTTCAAAAATCGGGCTTCTCGCCCGGGTTCTCAAAGTTTTCAATCCAAAGGGTCACACTTCGAAAAAATTTTATAAGTCCCAAAAAGTATTTTTTTTTTTTTTAAAAAACGGAGTTTTCGCCGGGTTCTGCAAAAGTTACAGTCCTCCAAAGGTCACCCTGAAAAAAAATGTCTCAAAAAATATTTTTTTTTGGAAACGGCAGTTCTCGCCGGAGTTCTGCAAAAGTTTCACCTCCAAAGGGGCACACTTTTGAAAATTTTATAATCCCAAAAAATTTTTTTCAAAAAACGGCATTTTTCGGCGGAGTTATGAAAAAATGCAGCCCTCCAAATGTCACACCTCGAAAATTTTTATAAGTCCCAAAAAGATTTTTTTTTCAAAATCGGCAGTTCTGCCGGAGTTTTTTTCAAAAAGTTACGCACTCCAAAGGGACACCTCGAAAAATTTTAAGTCCCAAAAAGATTTTTTTTTTTTGAAAAAGGCAGTTCTTGCCCGGATTCTGAAAAAATTTCAGCCCCCCAAAGGGTCCCAAAACCCCGAAAAAATTTTATAAGTCCCAAAAAGTATTTTTTTTTTAAAACGGCAGTTTTCGCCGGAGCTGCAAAATTCAGCCTCCAAAGGGTACATTCAAAATTTCATAAGTCCCCAAAAAAAATTTTTTTTTTTTTTGAAAACGGGAGTTTTTTGCCCGGGTTCTGCAAAAATTCAGCCCTCCAAAGGGTCACACCTCGAAAATTTTTATAAGCCCAAAAAGTATATTTTTTTTTAATATGGCTTTTCCCCCGGAGTTTTTCAAAAGTTTACAGTCCTCCAAAGGGGCACACCCCGAAAATTTTATGTCCAAAAAATTTTTTTTGGAAAAACGGAGTCCGCCGGTTTCTGCAAAATTTCAGTCCCCCAAAAGGGGCCCTTTGAAAATTTTAAGTCCCAAAAAGTTTTTTTTTTCAAAAAAACGGTTCTCGCCGGAGTTTTGCAAAAATGACAGCCCTCCCAAAGGGGCACACCTCAAAATTTCATAAGTCCCCAAAAATATTTTTTTTTTTAAAAACGGCAGTTTCGCCGGGGTTCGCAAAAGTTTCAGCATCCAAAGGGTCAACCCCGAAAATTTATAAAACCCAAAAAAGATTTTTTTTTTTGAAATCGGCAGTTTTTGCCGGAGTTCTGCCCAAAAATTACCCCTCCAAATCACACCTCGAAAAATTCATAAGTCCCAAAAAATATTTTTTTTTAAATCGGCCCGTTTTCGCCCCAGTCTGCAAAAGTTTCAGCCCCCAAAGGGTCACATTCGAAAAATTTTATAATCCCAAAAAATATTTTTTTTTTTTTTTTTTAAAAAAAACGGAGTTTCGCCGGGGTTCTGCAAAAGTTACAGCCTCCAAAAGGGTCAACCTCGAAAAAATTTTATAAGCGCAAAAAAATTTTTTTTTCAAAAACGGAGTTTTCGCCGGAGTTTTGCAAAAGTTTCAGTCCCCAAAGGGGCACACCCGAAAAATTATAAGTCCAAAAAGATTTTTTTTTTCAAAAAATTTGGGATTCTCGCCGGAGTTCTGAAAAAATTACAGCCCCCAAAGGGGCACACCTCGAAAAAATTTTATAATCCCAAAAGGATTTTTTTTTTTTTTAAAACGGAGTTTTGTCGGATCGCAAAAGTTTAAACCCTCCAAAAGGGGCCCCACTCGAAAATTTTAAATCCCCAAAAAATATTTTTTTGGGGAAATCGGGGAGTTTTGCCGGAGTTCTGCAAAATTCGCCCCAAAGGGTCACACCTCAAAATTTATTCTCAAAAAATATTTTTTTTGGAAAAACGGCAGTTTTTGCCGGGGTTTTGCCCAAAGTACAGGCCTCCAAAGGGTCACCTTTGAAAATTTATAAATCCCAAAAAAAATATTTTTTTTTTCAAAAAAAACGGCAGTTCTCGCCGGGGTTCTGCAAAAGTGACAGCCCTCCAAAGGTCCCACCTCGAAAAATTTTATAAGTCCCAAAAAATATTTTTTTTTTTTAAAAAAACGGCGTTCTCGCCGGATTTGCAAAAGTTAAGCACTCCCAAAAAGGGGCCCCCTCGAAAATTTTTAAATCCCCAAAAAATATTTTTTTTTTAAATCGGCAGTTTTGCCCCGGGGTTCTGCAAAAATTTAACCCTCCCAAAAAGGGCACACTTCGAAAAATTTATAAGCCCAAAAGTATTTTTTTTTTTTTTTAAATCGGCAGTTCCCCGGATTCTGCAAAGTACTTCTCCAAAAAGGGTCACACCCGAAAAGTTTATAAAGCCCAAAAAGGTTTTTTTTTTTTAAAAAAAAGGCAGTTCTCGCCGGGGTTCCAAAAGTTTCAGCACCCAAAAATCACACCTCGAAAAAATTTATAAGTCCCAAAAAGTTTTTTTTTTTTGAAAAAGGCAGTTCTTGCCGGAGTTCGCAAAAAATTACAGCCTCCAAAAGGTCATACCCGAAAAATTTTAATCCCAAAAATATTTTTTTTTTAAACGGGATTTCTCGGGAGTTCTGCAAAGTTACAGCCTCCAAAAGGGGACACCTCGAAAATTTCATGTTTAAAAAAATTTTTTTTTTGGAAATCGGGAGTTCTTCCGGTTCTGCAAAAGTACACACCCAAAAAGGGGGAACCCCGAAAATTTTTATAAGTCCCCAAAAAGTATTTTTTTTTCAAAAATCGGCGTTTCGCCGGGGTTCTGCAAAGTTACAGCCCTCCAAAAATTCCCACTCGAAAATTTCATAAATCCCAAAAAGTTTTTTTTTTTAAAATCGCAGTTCTCGCCGGAGTTTTTGCAAAAGTTACGCCCCCAAAGGGGCACACCTGAAAATTTCTAGGGCCCAAAAAGATTTTTTTTTTTTTTTTTAAAAATCGGCAGTTTCGCCGGAGTTCTGCAAAAGTTCCCCTCCAAAGGGTCCCACCCCAAAATTTCATAAGCCAAAAAATATTTTTTTTTGGGAAACGGCAGTTTTCGCCGGAGTTCTGCAAAAGTTACAGTCCTCCAAAAGGGGCACACCTCGAAAATTTTATAAATTTTTATAAAGTATTTTTTTTTTCAAAAAAAACGGCAATTCTCGCCGGATTTGCAAAATTACACCCCCCCAAAGGGGGCACCCCGAAAATTTTATAAGTCCCAAAAAATATTTTTTTTTTGAAATGGGAGTTTTCGCCGGAGTTTGCAAAAATTACGCCCTCCAAAAGTACCCTCGAAAAAATTATAAGTCCCAAAAGATTTTTTTTTTAAATGGGGTTTCCCCCGGAGTTCGCAAAGTTCCGCCCCCAAAAGGTCACACCTCGAAAATTTTATAAGTCCCAAAAAAAATTTTTTTTTTAAAAAAACGGCCCGTTCTCGCCGGGGTTTTGCAAAAGTTACATCCCAAAAGGGACACCTCGAAAATTTATAGTCCCCCAAAAATATTTTTTTTTAAAATCGGGAGTTTTCGCCGGGGGGGTTTTTGCAAAAGTTAAGCCCTCCCAAAGGTCACACCTCGAAAATTCATAAGTCCCAAAAAGTTTTTTTTTTTTTAAAAATTGGCCATTTTTCCCGGGATTTTTCAAAATTTTATAAAGCCCCAAAAGTTTTTTTTTTTTTTAAATCGGCAGTTCTCGCCGGAGTTCTGCAAAATTTCATAGCCCAAAAATATTTTTTTTTTAAAAACACAGTTTTTCCCGGAGTTCGCAAATTTCAAAGTCCCAAAAAATTTTTTTTTTTTTTTTTCAGAAATTGGAGTTTTTCCCCCGGAGTTCGAAAATTTCTAAGTCCCAAAAAAATATTTTTTTTTTTTAAAAATCGGGAGTTCTTGCCGGGGTTCTCAAAATTTCCTAAGTCCCAAAAAATTTTTTTTTTTTTCAAAAATCGGCAGTTTCGCCGGAGTTCTGCAAAAAATTTATAAATCCCAAAAAGTATTTTTTTTTTTTAAAAAAAAGGGAGTTTTCGCCGGAGTTTTTTGCAAAAATTTTATAAGTCCAAAAAGTATTTTTTTTTTTTTTTAGAAATTTGGGAGTTTCCCGGAGTTTGCAAAAATTTATAAGTCCCAAAAAATATTTTTTTTCAAAAATCGGGGAGTTCTCGCCGGAGTTCTGCAAAAGTTAACCTTCCAAAGGGGCACACCTCGAAAATTCAAAGTCCCAAAAGTTTTTTTTTTCAAAAAACGGCAGTTCCCGCCGGAGTTTTGCAAAAGTTAAAAAGCACTCCAAAAAATCAACCTCAAAAATTATAGTCCCAAAAAGTATTTTTTTTTTGAAAGGCATTCTGCCGGAGTTCTGCAAAAGTTACAGCCCTCCAAAGGGTTTTACCTCGAAAAATTTAAGTCCCTAAAAATATTTTTTTTTTAATACGGCATTTTTCGCCGGGGTTCTGCAAAAATTTCGTCCTCCCCCAAAGGGGCAAACCGAAATTTCATGTCTCAAAAAATATTTTTTTTTGGGAAAAGGAGTTCTCGCCGGAAATTTTGCAAAATTTTCCCGATCCCCCAAAGGGGCACACCTCGAAAATTTCATAATCCAAAAAGTTTTTTTTTCAAAAATCGGGAGTTTCGCCGGGTTTTTGCAAAAGTTCAGCCCTCCAAAATTCACACCCCGAAAAAATTTTATAATCCCAAAAGTATTTTTTTTTTTAAAACGGCAGTTCTCCCGGAGTTTTGCAAAAGTTACAGCCCTCCAAAGGGTCACCCGAAAATTCATAGGTCCCCAAAAAATATTTTTTTTTTTTCAAAAATCGGAGTTTCGCCGGAGTTCTGAAAATTTCAGCCCTCCCAAAGGGGGCCACCTCGAAAATTCATAAGTCGCAAAAAATTTTTTTTTTTCAAAAAACCCGGGATTTTCGCCGGATTCTTTCAAAATTTTCAGTCCTCCAAAAATCCAACCCCGAAAATTTTTTAATTCCCAAAAAGTTTTTTTTTTTTTTTTTTAAAAAACGGCAAATTTTTGCCGGAGGTTTTTGCAAAAGTTACAACCCCCCCCAAAAGGGGGACCCCTCGAAAATTTATAAGTCCCAAAAAGTATTTTTTTTTTTTTTTAAATCGGCCGTTTTTTGCCGGAGTTCTGCAAAAGTTACGCCCTCCAAAAAGGGCCCCCCCCTCGAAAATTTTTATAAATCCCAAAAAATAAATTTTTTTTTTTTAAAACGGCATTTACGGGGAAAGTTTTTGCAAAGTTTTCGCCCCCAAAAATTCCCCTCCGAAATTTCATAAGTCCCCCAAAAAGTTTTTTTTTTCAAAATCGGCAGTTTTCCCCCGGAGTTTCTGCAAAAATTACAGTCCTCCAAAAAGGGGCCAAACCCCGAAAATTTTATAGTCCCCCCCAAATTTTTTTTTTTTTTAAATCGGCAGTTTTCCGGGGGGGAGTTCTGCAAAAGTTACGCCCCCCCAAAGGTCACACCTCGAAAATTTTAAAAATCCCAAAAGGTTTTTTTTTTCAAAAATCGGGGAGTTTTTTTTTTCCCGGGGTTTCCCGAAAAATTTTAAAAAGGCCCAAAAAAATTTTTTTTTTTAAAAATCGGCAGTTCCCCGGAGTTCTGCAAAATTTAAGCCCCAAAAAAATTTTTTTTACACCCCTTTTGAAATTTTTATAAGTCCCAAAAAGTATTTTTTTTTTTAAAAAACGGCAGTTTTTGCCGGGGTTTTTGGGAAAAATTTTCAGCCCTCCAAAGGGCACAACCCTTTGAAAATTTTATAAGTCCCCCAAAAATATTTTTTTTTTTTTTAAAAACGGCAGTTTTTTCCCCCAGTTTGCAAAAATTACGTTTTTCCCCCCAAAAAGGGCCCCAAAACCCCCAAATTTTATAATCCCAAAAAATTTTTTTTTTTCAAAAAAAGGGAGTTCCGCCGGAGTTCTGCAAAAATTTTCCGNCGGAGTTCGCAAAAAACAGCCCTCCAAAGGGTCACACCTCGAAAATTTCATAAGTCCCAAAAAGTATTTTTTTCAAAAATCGGCAGTTCTCGCCGGAGTTCTGCAAAAGTTACAGCCCTCCAATGGATCACACCTCGAAAATTTTATAAGTCCCAAAAAGTATTTTTTTTTTTTTAAATCGGCAGTTCTCGCCGGAGTTCTGCAAAAGTTACAGCCCTCCAAAGGGTCACACCTCGAAAATTTCATAAGTCCCAAAAAGTATTTTTTTTTTTCAAAAATCGGCAGTTCTCGCCGGAGTTCTGCAAAAGTTACAGCCCTCCAAAGGGTCACACCTCAAAAATTTCATAAGTCCCAAAAAGTATTTTTTTTTTTTAAATCGGCAGTTCTCGCCGGAGTTCTGCAAAAGTTACAGCCCTCCAAAGGGTCACACCTCGAAAATTTCATAAGTCCCAAAAAGTATTTTTTTTTTTAAATCGGCAGTTCTCGCCGGAGTTCTGCAAAAGTTACAGCCCTCCAAAGGGTCACACCTCGAAAATTTCATAAGTCCCAAGAAGTATTTTTTTTCAAAAGTCGGCAGTTCTCGCCGGAGTTCTGCAAAAGTTACAGCCCTCTAAAGGGACACAAAAGTTACAGCCCTCCAAAGGGTCACACCTCGAAAATTTCATAATTCCCAAAAAGTATTTTTTTTGGAAATCGGCAGTTCTCGCCGGAGTTCTGCAAAAGTTACAGCCCTCCAAAGGGTCACACCTCGAAAATTTCATAAGTCCCAAAAAGTATTTTTTTTTTCAAAAATCGGCAGTTCTCGCCGGAGTTCTGCAAAAGTTACAGCCCTCCAAAGGGTCACACCTCGAAAATTTCATAAGTCCCAAAAAGTATTTTTTTTTCAAAAATCGGCAGTTCTCGCCGGAGTTCTGCAAAAGTTACACCCCTCCAAAGGGTCACAAAAGTTACAGCCTTCCAAAGGGTCACACCTTAAAAATTTCATAAGTCCCAAAAAGTATTTTTTTTCAAAAATCGGCAGTTCTCGCCGGAGTTCTGCAAAAGTTACAGCCCTCCAAAGGGTCACACCTCGAAAATTTTATAAGTCCCAAAAAGTATTTTTTTTTTCAAAAATCGGCAGTTCTCGCCGGAGTTCAGCAAAAGTTACAGCCCTCCAAAGGGTCACACCTCGAAAATTTCATAAGTCCCAAAAAGTATTTTTTTTTTTCAAAAATCAGCAGTTCTCGCCGGAGTTCAGCAAAAGTTACAGCCCTCCAAAGGGTCACACCTTGAAAATTTCATAAGTCCCAAAAAGTATTTTTTTTTTCCAAAAATCGGCATTTTCCGCCGGAGTTCTGCAAAAGTTACACCCCTCCTAAGGGTCACAAAAGTTACAGCCTTCCAAAGGGTCACACCTTAAAAATTTCATAAATCCCAAAAAGTATTTTTTTTTTGGAAATCGGCAGATCTCGCCGGAGTTCTGCAAAAGTTACAGCCCTCCAAAGGGTCACACATCGAAAATTTCATAAGTCCCAAAAAGTATTTTTTTTGGAAATCGGCAGTTTTCGCCGGAGTTCTGCAAAAGTTACAGCCCTCCAAAGGGTCACTCCTCGAAAATTTCATAAGTCCCAAAAAGTATTTTTTTTTTGGAAATTGGCAGATCTCGCCGGAGTTCTGCAAAAGTTACAGCCCTCCAAAGGGTCACACCTCGAAAATTTCATAAGTCCCATAAAGTATTTTTTTTTTTCAAAAATCGGCAGTACTCGCCGGATTTCTGCAAAAGTTACAGCCCTCCAAAGGGTCACAAAAGTTACAGCCCTCCAAAGGGTCACACCTCAAAAATTTCATAAGTCCGAAAAAGTATTTTTTTTTTTTTAAATCGGCAGTTCTCGCCGGAGTTCAGCAAAAGTTACAGCCCTCCAAAGGTCACACCTCGAAAATATGTATTTTTTTTCAAATATCGGCAGTTTTCGCCGGAGTTCTGCAAAAGTTACAGCCTTCTAAAGGGACACAAAAGTTACAGCCCTCCAAAGGGTCACACCTCGAAGATTTCATAATTCCCAAAAAGTATTTTTTTTTGGAAATCGGCAGTTCTCGCCGGAGTTCTGCAAAAGTTACAGCCCTCCAAAGGGTCACACCTCGAAAATTTCATAAGTCCCAAAAAGTATTTTTTTTTTCAAAAATCGGCAGTTCTCGCCGGAGTTCTGCAAAAGTTACAGCCCTCCAAAGGGTCACACCTCGAAAATTTCATAAGTCCCAAAAAGTATTTTTTTTTCAAAAATCGGCAGTTCTCCCCGGAGTTCTGCAAAAGTTACAGCCCTCCAAAGGGTCACAAAAGTTACAGCCTTCCAAAAGGTCACACCTCAAAAATTTCATAAGTCCCAAAAAGTATTTTTTTTTTTAAATCGGCAGTTCTCGCCGGAGTTCTGCAAAAGTTACAGCCCTCCAAAGGGTCACACCTCGAAAATTTCATAAGTCCCAAAAAGTATTTTTTTTCAAAAATCGGCAGTTCTCGCCGGAGTTCTGCAAAAGTTACAGCCCTCCAAAGGGTCACACCTCGAAAATTTCATAAGTCCCAAAAAGTATTTTTTTTTCAAAAATCGGCAGTTCTCGCCGGAATTCTGCAAAAGTTACAGCCCTCCAAATGGTCACACCTCGAAAATTTCATAAGTCCCAAAAAGTATTTTTTTCAAAAATCAGCAGTTCTCGCCGGAGTTCAGCAAAAGTTACAGCCCTCCAAAGGGTCACACCTCGAAAATTTCATAAGTCCCAAAGTATTTTTTTTTTCAAAAATCGGCAGTTCTCGCCGGAGTTTGCAAAAGTTACACCCCTCCAAAGGGTCACAAAAGTTACAGCCTTCCAAAGGGTCACACCTTAAAAATTTCATAAGTCCCAAAAAGTTTTTTTTTTCAAAAATCGGCAGTTCTTGCCGGAGTTCTGCAAAAGTTACAGCCCTCCAAAGGGTCACACCTCGAAAATTTCATAATTCCCAAAAAGTATTTTTTTTTGGAAATCGGCAGTTCTCGCCGGAGTTCTGCAAAAGTTACAGCCCTCCAAAGGGTCACACCTCGAAAATTTCATAAGTCCCAAAAAGTATTTTTTTTTTCAAAAATCGGCAGTTCTCGCCGGAGTTCTGCAAAAGTTACAGCCCTCCAAAGGGTCACACCTCGAAAATTTCATAAGTCCCAAAAAGTATTTTTTTTCAAAAATCGGCAGTTCTCGCCGGAGTTCTGCAAAAGTTACAGCCCTCCAAAGGGTCACACCTCGAAAATTTCATAAGTCCCAAAAAGTATTTTTTTTTGGAAATCGGCAGTTCTCGCCGGAGTTCTGCAAAAGTTACAGCCCTCCAAAGGGTCACACCTCGAAAATTTCATAAGTCCCAAAAAGTATTTTTTTTTTAAATCGGCAGTTCTCGCCGGAGTTCGCAAAGTTACAGTCACAAAAAGGGTCAGCCTCCAAAGGGTCACACCTCGAAAATTTCATAAGTCCCAAAAAGTATTTTTTTTTTTCAAAAATCGGCAGTTCTCGCCGGAGTTTTGCAAAAGTTACAGCCCTCCACAGGGTCACACCTCGAAAATTTTATATGTCCCAAAAAGTATTTCTTTTTTTTTTTCAAAAATCGGCAGTTTTCGCCGGAGTTCTGTAAAAGTTACAGCCCTCCAAAGGGTCACACCTCGAAAATTTCATAAGTCCCAAAAAGTATTTTTTTTTTTAAATCGGCAGTTTCCGCCGGAGGTCTGCAAAAGTTACAACCCTCCAAAAGGTTACACCTCTATATTTTCATAAGTCCAAAAAAGTATTTTTTTTTTCAAAAATCGGCAGTTCTCGCCGGAGTTCTGCAAAAGTTACAGCCCTCCAAAGGGTCACACCTCAAAAAATTTCATAAGTCCCAAAAGTATTTTTTTTAAAAATCAGGCAGTTCTCGCCGGAGTTCATGCAAAAGTTACAGCCCTCCAAATGGGTCACACCTCGGAAAATTTCATAATTCCCAAAAAGATTTTTTTTTTTCTGGAAATCGGCAGTTCTCGCCGGAGTTCTGAAAAGTTTACAGCCCTCCAAAGGGTTCTAACCCTCGAAAATTTCATCAGTGTCCCAAAAGTATTTTTTTTTAAATCGGCAGTTCTCGCCGGAATTCTGCAAAAAAAGCTTACAGGCCCTCAAAGGCTCACACCTCGAAAATTTCATAAGTCCCAAAAAGTATTTTTTTTTTTGAAATCGGCAGATTCTCGCCGGAGTTCTGCCAAAAGTTACAGCCCATCCAAAGGGTCACATCCTCGAAAATTTCATACGTCCCAAAAAGGTATTGTGTTTTGGAAATGGCAGATTCTCGCCGGAGTTCTGCAAAGTTACAGCCCATCCAAGGGTAACATCCTCGAAAATTTCATAAAGTCCCCAAAAGTATTTTTTTTTCAAAAATCGGCAGTTCTCGCCGGAGTTCTGCAAAAGTTACAGCCCTCCAAAGGGTCACACCTCGAAAATTTCATAAGTCCCAAAAAGTATTTTTTTTTTTCAAAAATCGGCAGTTCTCGCCGGAGATTTGCAAAAGTTACAGCCCTCCAAAGGGTCACACCTCGAAAATTTTATATGTCCCAAAAAGTATTTCTTTTTTTTTTTCAAAAATCGCAGTTCTCGCCGGAGTTCTGCAAAAGTTACAGCCCTCCAAAGGGTCACACCTCGAAAATTTCATAAGTCCCAAAAAGTATTTTTTTTTTTCAAAAATCGGCAGTTCTCGCCGGAGTTCTGCAAAAGTTACAGCCCTCCAAAGGGTCACACCTCGAAAATTTCATAAGTCCCAAAAAATATTTCTTTTTTTTCAAAAATCGGCAGTTCTCGCCGGAGTTCTACAAAAGTTACAGCCCTCCAAAGGGTCACACCTCGAAAATTTCATAAGTCCCAAAAAGTTTTTTTTTTTTTCAAAAATCGGCAGTTTTCGCCGGAGTTCTGCAAAAGTTACAGCCCTCCAAAGGGTCAACCTGAAAATTTCATAAGTCCCAAAAGTATTTTTGACAACTCGCAGGCAGCGGAGTTCTGCAAAGTTACAGCCACCAAAAATGAGTCCAAACACTTTTTAAATTTCAAAGTCCAAAGGATTTTTTTTTTCGAATGCAGTGCGTTGAAGTAAGCCCAAGGTCAACTCAAATATAATCAAATTTTTAAATCGGCATTCGCGGGCAAGTACCCTCAAGTCAAACGTTCTGCAAAAAGTTACAGCCCTCCAAAGGGTCACACTCGAAATTTCTAAGTCCAAAAAGTATTTTTTTGAAATCGCAGTTCTCGCCGGAGTTCTGCAAAGTTACAGCCTCCAAAGGGTCCAACCTCGAAAATTCATAAGTCCCAAAAAAAAATTATTTTTTTTCAAAAATCGGCAGTTTTTGCCGGAGTTCTGCAAAAGTTACAGCCCTCCAAAGGGCACACCTCGAAAATTTTATAAGTCCCAAAAAGTATTTTTTTTTTCAAAAATCGGCAGTTCTTGCCGGAGTTTTGCAAAAGTTACAGCCCTCCAAAGGGTCACACCTCGAAAATTTCATAAGTCCCAAAAATTATTTTTTTTTTGAAAAATCAGCAGTTTTCGCCGGAGTTCAGCAAAAGTTACAGCCTTCCAAAGGGTCACACCTCGAAAATTTCATAAGTCCCAAAAAATATTTTTTTTTTGGAAATCGGCAGTTCTCGCCGGAGTTCAGCAAAAGTTACAGCCCTCCAAAGGGTCACACCTCGAAAATTTCATAAGTCCCAAAAAGTATTTTTTTTTTAAATCGGCAGTTCTCGCCGGAGTTTGCAAAAGTTACACCCCTCAAAAGTGTCACACCTCGAAATTTCATAAGTTCCCAAAAAGTATTTTTTTTTTGGCAAATCGGCAGTTCTCGCCGGAGTTCTGCAAAAGTTACAGCCCTCCAAAGGGTCACACCTCGAAAATTTCATGAATTTCCCAAAAAGTATTTTTTTGGAAATGGAAGATCTCGCCGGAGTTCTGCAAAAGTTTACGCCCCCCACAAAGGGTTCCACCTCGGAAAACTTCATAAGTCCCAAAAAGTATTTTTTTTTAAATCGGCAGTTCTCGCCGGAGTCTGCAAAAGTTTACAACATCCAAGGGTCACACCTCGAAAATGTCTAAGTCCCAGAAATCCCAAGAAAATATTTTTTTTCAAAAATCGGCAGTTCGCGCCGGAGTTCTGCAAAAAGTTACAGCCTCCAAAGGGGTCACAACTCGAAAATTTATAAAAATTTCCCAAAAAAAGTATTTTTTTTTGGAAAAACCCGGGAGTTCTCCCGGAGTTCTGCAAAAGTTACAGCCCCCCAAAAGGGGAAACCCGGAAAAATTTCATAAGGCCCCAAAAAATTTTTTTTTTTCAAAAAACGGCATTTTGCCGGGTTTGCAAAAAATTACAGCCCGCCAAAGGGGGGCACACCTCGAAAATTTTCATAAGTCCCCAAAAAATATTTTTTTTCAAAAAAACGGCAGTTTTTCGCCGGAGTTCGCAAAAGTTACAGCCCCCTTTAAAAAGGGAAACCCCGGAAAAAATTTTTTAAGTCCCAAAAAATATTTTTTTTTTCAAAAAACGGCCGGGGTTTTCGGCCCGGGAAATTTTTCAAAAAAATTACCCGCCCCCAAAGGGCAAACCTCGAAAAATTTTTTAAGTCCCAAAAATATTTATTTTTTAAAAAACAGCCGTTTTCCCCCGGGGGGTTCAGCAAAAAATTAAAACCCCCCAAAGGGGGAAAACCTCGAAAAAAAAACATA
>NW_027509495.1:0-16273 GCF_048541705.1 Temnothorax americanus
AATAACGGACAAACATTTGAAATTCTACTATAATATAACACTCGCACAGAGTTAATCAAAATGTCCTTGTCAATAATTTAACTTAAGTTTATTTCTACTTAGAAATCAGTTTGAAAAAAAAATTAAAATATTACATACATCAAAAAATAAAAAATCAAGAGACCGTAGGTCTCGCGCCAGTTCACGCGTAGCGAGACCGACCGGTGACTCTTTTACTTAGCGACTCGAACGGGTTTCGATACCCGAGATGATGAAGAATCCGGATAACGAGTGAACGGATCCAAGTTCTAAGTAGGCTTGATCGATAGCTGGGGTCCAATTAGGGGGGAGGTTTCTTCTTATAATATTTCCCGCTACCGTCCCTACAGCGGAGATATTTGCGACGCAAAGTCAAACTGTGAAAATTTTTTTTATTAAGATACTCCGCCTCCTCCTCCTAACCGATGTCTATATGATGACTTCATAATCAGAAACGAACGTTCACTTTCACTTTTTCGACACTGGCGGCGCGGTATCGCCATTTGTTCGATATCGCGCGCGTATTCGAAATTAGGTCGATAGACTTATATGGTCAGGAGAAGATTTCTATTAAGTAAGATTAGGTATATATACTTTTTGATTCAACGAAAAGAAGGTACGCTCTACGCTTGGCAAGCAAATGCCGCTAGGAATTTTTAAGTCGATTCTTATGAATCAAGCTGAAGTCGATGTCTCGGTATCCCAGGTTTTGCCGATGACGAGGTTCCAAGATATTCGCTTCATAGTTTTTGGTGTCGCAGTGTATAAATACTTTGAAATTCGATTCTACGTGTCCCAGGTTTGCCGATAACTAGGTACCTCATATGCGCTCCGTAGTGTTTCGGTGTCTACGTGTATTATTACCACCTTGAATCGAAATGTTTAAAGTGTCCCAAGGTTTGGCCGATGACGAGGTCCACATAGTGCGCTCGGTAGTTTCGGTATCCGGTGTAATAATACCTTGAATTCGATGTCATAACGGTGTTCCGGTTGCGATGACGAGTCCAGATAGTGCGCTTCATAGTTTTCGGTGTTCAGGAGAATCGTCTTGATTCGATGTCAGGTGTTTCAGGTTTCCGAATGACGAGGTCCCACATAGTGCGCTTCGTAGTTTTTCCCGTGTCCAGATGTCTAATCCGTTTGAATGCGATGTCGAACTGTCCCAGGTTGCCGATACCGAAGTCCACATAGTGCGCCTGTATTTTCCGGTGTCTCTTGTATTAATACCGTGAAATTGATGTCTACAGGTGTCCCAGGTTGCCTGAGACGAGGTCCAGATAGCGCCGCCCTTAGTTTTCGGTGCTAGGTGATAATAATACCTCGAATTCGATGTCTACTTGTTCCAGGTTGCCGATGACGAGGTTCACAAGTGCGCTCGTATTTTTCTGTGGTCTAACGTGTATTAATCCTTGAAATTGAAATGTCTAGGTGTAACCAGGTTGCCTGAAGCAAGGTCCATAGCGCGCTCCGTAGTTTTCGGGTGTCCCGTGTAATAATACCTTAATACATAAACCTTCGAATTCGATGTTTCAACAGTGTCCCAGGTTGCCGATGACGAGATCCAAAGATAGTGCTCTTCAGAGTTTTCGGTGTCCAGGTTAATCGTACGTTTGACTTTCGATGTCTAGGGTGTCCCATGTTGCGATACGAAGTCCTCATAGTGCGCTCCGATTTCGGTGTCTACTGTATTAATACCTTGAAATTGAGTCTCGGTGTCCCAGTTGCTGAGACGGAGTCCAGATAACGCGCTTCCCTTAGTTTTCGTTCCGTGTCTAGTGTAATACTACCCTCGAATTCGTGTCTAACGTGTTCCAGGTTGCCGATTGACGAGGTCCCATAGTGCCATTCAATAGTTTTCTGGTGTCAGGTGTAATCGTACGTTGAATTCCTATGTCTAGGTGTCCCAGTTGCCGATGACAAGTCCTCATATGCCGTCCGTAGTTTTTCGGTGTCTAAGTGTATTATGACCTTGAATTCGAATGTTTGTTCCCAGGTTGCCGATGACGAGTCCACATAGTGCGCTCTGTAGTTTTTTCGTCGGTGGCTACTTGTATTAATACCCTTGAAATGGAGGTCTCGGTGTCCCAGGTTTGCTGATGACGAGGTCGCAAGAGCGCGCTCCTTAGTTTTTTCGTGTCCTAACGGTGTATATACCATTCAATTCGATGTCTAAACGTGTTCCAGTTGCCGATGACGAACCTCCGATAGTGGCGTTCATAGTTTTTGGTGTTCGGGTTAAATCGTACGTTTGAATTCCGATGTCTGGTGTTTTTCAGGTTGGCCGGAGACTAGGTCCACATAGTGCCTTCATAGTTTTTTGCCGGTGTCCAGCGTGTAATCTTTTGATTCGATGTTCGGTGGTCCAGGTTGCCGATTAGACAAAATCCAATAGTGCGCTACCGTAGTTTTTGGTGTATACGTGTATTAATACCTTGAAAAAATTCGATTTCCACGTATCCAGTTTTCAATGACGGGATCCATATGCGCTTTCAATAGTATTTTTTTCGTTCGGTGTCCTGTTTAATCGTACGTTTAATTCGATGTCTTAGGTTTCAGGTTGCCCGATGACGAGGTCCCAAAGTGCTTTTCTCAAGTGCGTTTCTTAGTTTTCGGTGTCCAGGTGTCATAATACGTTGAATAATTCGATGTCCTAAGGTCCCGGTGCCGATGACGATTCTAGAATATTGAGCTCTCCGTAGTTTCCGTGTCTACGTGTATTTATACCTTGAATTCGGTGTCTTACGTGTTCCAGGTTGCCGATGACGAGGTCCACATAGTGGCACTTCATAGTTTGTAGTTCTAGGTGTATATAATTTAAAATATTTGATGGGTGCATCGAGCCGATACTAAATAAGTAACTAAACTTATTCTAATACTTATTATAAGGCCGCATATCCGACGTCCGCGTCCGACACGCGCACCCATATCATTCACTACTCCCACAATCCACGCAGATACTCATAGTAAATATTACTCCCATCGCATTCTTCTCTGAATTAGTTTATTTAGTTGTTGTCCTTATTTTATTTAAAATTTCGAGGTCTAACAGCGCCAAGTTTTTTTACAAGAAAATTGTCTTATCTTTACCTACACGGTATTTTTATTTTGTACTGTTACCTCTGTATTCTTTTTGATTAATCTTTTATGCTCTTGAATACATCGAATAACTTTATATTTCAATCCCTTTGTATTCCTACTCCTTTGTTGGATACCTATTTAATAAAATCTTTGTATGTTTACTGTTACTTCTGTAATTCTATTCTTTGTCCCATTAAAAAATACACATGTAAACTTTGTATTTAACAATCTTGTATTCCCTTGTTAAATTTAAATAAATTTTTTAATTTTATAAAATTGTTATCATACATTCTTTTCCTAATGACACAAATGTAAAAATTTTTTCAACGAGTAGGATCAACTATTATTTTTTGAGGGCAATTACATGTTCCTCTTCTGTAATTGGGCGCTTCTAATTTAAGAGATATCGATTTCTTTTTGTAATAAAACCTTACCTCCTAGTTTTCAATCTTTTCAAGTTGAATCGGCTGTCATTACATAGGCGCCCTCAGATCATGACATCTAATACATTAACTTAATGTTACCGACCTAATTTTACACGAAAAAAATATATCTGCACTGCGTACTTTTACTTAACCCCACCCGCCGCGCTTTTTACTCCACTCTACTCTAATATTAATAATCTGTAAAATCTTTTACCATCAATATCGAGATACATCGGATAAAATTACGTAAATATTTCTATATTTACTGCAATAATTACCGCAGAAATTTGAAACTTTATTTAGACTAATATGTAGATATATAACATCATCTAAATAGTAAGTAAAGTAGGAATATTATGCATTTACGTAATGATTCCGTATTTTACGGTATTGTATGAATGCACACGTTTCTATACCATTTTGGTACATCTTAAGAATAGTGGCCTCCTCACCGAGTTTCGTTCAACTTGGAATTAATCGACGCGTTTTTGCACGAAACGACCGAATCTGGCAAAAAAAGGGTCGCTCTGCCCGCGAAGCGAATATATTACGGTTAAAGTTGACAGGAAGCAGGTATGATTCACAAAATCTAAATTAAGCTTGGAAACAATTGCAGAATGACTGCATAGTATTAGTTATGTTGAGACCAGACCTCCGAGACTTAATGTTTATGTGCACCGAGTTGGCAACTTTCATTTCAGCACTCCGGTTGTTGACTGGATTTTCTTTTTGCCGAGAAGTAAGGATAAATTATAGCCTTAATATACAATAAATATATGTTTAATAATATCTATATATTTTATAGAATTTATATTTGATTTGTTATATAGTTTCAAATATTGGGCCGAAGAGTCGAACGACCTGGAGGTCCCAATAGAATCGTCGAAATATACGAACAAAAATCGGCAAAAGGAAGTACATCGTGGCCGAATATCGACGGAAGTGATCTTCGGTGGATACCTAACGTGCACAAAAAAATTTTTATTGTCCATGCAAGACCGCACGGAAAAACCTCTGGGCGTGAGGACTGATCAAGGGTGGATTCTATCTACCTGGGACGACGATAATGTCGGATTGTTTGGAAGTCGTACACTGTTTAATAAAACAGTGAAGAAGGCTTTTACCCTCTGACAGTAAATCCACTTCGATGAATTTCGTCGACCCAGATCTGGTAATTACATTGCAATTAAAGAAGAGCAACATATGCAGTCGAAATAACACAACACTAAACTTTAACATTACTAATTCTATTTGTTTGTCTATTCAGATCCCACACTCAGAACATTGAAACGTGTTGGAGAGAAGTAAGGGCCTAATATCCCCACTGTAATGGAACGCGTCGTTTCTTCGCATTTAGTGGGATATTTACTGAATATCTCTCAAACGCGTTCATGCTTATGAAGATCGCTAACAGTTTTTTTCCTTCCGTGCAATTGCGGACTTGTATCCACCGAAGACTGGACGATGAAGATCTGCTAAACCATGTATTAAATCTAAACACTCTCCTTTATAATGGTCATTGGTCTCTTGTTTTCTCCACATATTTTTTTATGTTTACTTTCTCATATAATACTTTTTTGTCCATCGAAATGAGAATGTCTCTGTTTTACGTTAATTTATTATTGTACTTGGACAATGTATTTTTATTACTTATCACATGACTGTTTTCTATTAAATAAATTTATATGTTGTCATAAATTTATGTTAATATCATAAATTATGTTAATTCCACGCTTTTCAAAACACCGCTGTGGTGCTAAGGGGGGAGGCCAAACCCCCCTTCGTTTTTACATGTACTTTTCATAACCACCTATTCTCCTGCTTTACAAATTAGTTCTGTACAAATTGAAGCGTTTTAAGTTAACGAAAACATAATAATTTTGTTAACAGATAATGTTTGGTATATGAAAAGTTCATATTTACATGTACTTTTATATACCAACTATTCCCTCTTTAACAAATTATTTCTGTTACAATATTAAGTGTGAAGTTAACGAAACAGAAATAAAATTGTTAATAGCAGAGGAATAGTTGGTATATGCAAATTTCATATTTACAATTTACTTTTTATATACCAACTATTCCCTGCTTTAACCCTTATTTCTGTTACAAATTTAAGCGTTTAATGTTCCAC
The DNA here is from genome assembly GCF_048541705.1 of Temnothorax americanus. NCBI lineage: Eukaryota > Metazoa > Arthropoda > Insecta > Hymenoptera > Formicidae > Temnothorax > Temnothorax americanus. Next base: position 5,656 of record NW_027509495.1, read on the forward strand.
GACATAAAATAATTTGTTTAAGAGTCAGAGAATAGTTGGTATAGAATAGTTCATATTTACATGTACTTTTATATACCAATTTTCTCTTCTTTAACACAAATTAGTTCTTTACAAAAATTAAGCGTTTAGTTAACGAAACATAAATAAATTTTTTTTTTATTTTTTTGTTAAAGCAGAGAATAGTTGGTATAATTAAAAAGTTTCATATTTACATGTACCTTTTATATACCAACTATTCCCTGCTTTAAAACAAATTATTTCTGTTACAAATATTAAGTGTTTGAATTAACGAACAGAAATAAAATTGTTAAACATAGAATAGTTGGTATATCAAAAGTTCATATTTTACATGTCCTTTTTTATATACCAACATTCCCTGCTTTAACAAATTATTTCCTTTACACATATGAAGGTTATAAGTTAACGAAACATAAATAATTTGTTAAGCAAAGAATAGTTGGTATATGAAAGTTCATATTTTTACATCTACTTTTTTCTATACCAACTAGTCTCTCTGCTTTAACAAATTCTTTCTGGTTTACAAATATTAAGCGTTTAAGTTACCGAAACATAATAATTTGTTAAAGCAGAGAAGTTTGTATATGAAGAGTATATATAAATTTTACTTTTCATATATCAACTATTCTTCTGCTTTAACACATATTTGATGTACAGATATTAAGTGTTGAATTTAAACGAAACGAAATAACTTGTTAAAGCATAGTAATAGGTGGGTATATGAAAAGTTCATATTTACATGTCTTTTCATATACCAACTATTCCTGGCTTTAAAAAACAATTATTTATGTTTACAGTTATTAAAGCTTTTAAGTTAACAAACATAAATAATTTGTAAAGCGAAAATTTTTTTTGGGTATGTGAAAAGTACACATAAAAAAGGTATGTACTTCCAACAGACCGTTGTCACGTGCCTTCTTTTGCTGCGCTTGCGCCACTGAGCATCGCGTGTGCCAAAAAGGGCATGTTCGTGTCGCAACATCCCCTACTCGCGTCGGTATGCAGGAATCAAACCTGATGTCGTCAATTTTAAAAAACCGTTAATATTTTCCCCTTGCGGGGCAGAGCGACCTTTTTTCTGCCAGATTCGGTCTTTTGGTGAAAAAAAACGCGTCGTTTAAGGGCCCAAGTTGAACGAAATGGTAGGAGGCCACTATTCTTCAGATTTCCACATTTTATATAATTTTTTTTTTTTTAAAATTAAATTAAAACCCCGGTTGATTTAATAAATTATCATTCACTTGTTTTTAATATATTATAAATTTATCAATAAATCACGCCCGGACCACATTGGAAGTAATAATAAAAAGAGTATAATAATAAATTAATTTATATAAATTAGAGTACAAAAAAAGTTTCCGCCTTTTTTTTTATAAAAAATTTTTTTGGGCATTTTTGTGAAAGAACGGTCCCCTTTTTTTCCCATCAAATATTGTCCATCGTTTCCACTACTTTTTCCCATCTTTGGCAGATAGGAAACCGCGTCGGAAAACGCTTCATCTTTTGAGGCAAACCCCAAATCATCCATTTTTGGCATCTTCATATGATGTAAGTGCGCTCAGACGGGCCCCGGCCCCCCCCCATAATCAAACAAATGGTATAGGGGGAAAAATGTCTGTGAATACGGCGGGTGGGTAAAATTTTCCAATTGATTTTTTTTCCCAGTAGGTTTGACAGTGCCGCAAAATGTGGACGAGCTTATCATTCGAAATCAAAAATTTAAACGTTCTGGAGTAGTAAGGGGGCGTTTTCCTTGAGTGCTTGGCTCAAAATCCCCATCAATTGGTGTTCGGTAGCACCCCCAAAATGGTTTTTTTTTTTTGTTTGAGCAACTCTAATACCGCACCAGCTGATTCACCAAAACCCAAAATGAGTTTTTTCCATGAATTCTGGCTTGGCTTCAATTGAAGCAAAGGCCAGGTTTGGGCCCATTTTTTTCCTCCTCGTTGAGTTTTTTGCAGTGATCCATTTTTTTCACCAGTTTACTAAAACATGCAAAAAACCTTTGTTTATGCGTGGCCAGCACATTTCAATGACAAAATTTTTGGGGTCAAAAGTTTTTTCGGTTTTTCTTTTTCAGTTCATATGGAACCCAAATTCCTTCTTTCTGAATAAATTTCCAAAAATTTTAAAAAAAGATGGAAAATGCTTGTGAGTCCCCTCCTAATGTAAGTGCAGTTTTTTTTTTGCGTTTGGCCCCGAATCTTTTCCCCCATAATGCTTTCCCAAATTTCCCTTCTCGTACACTTTTCGGGCCTCCCCTACGTTCTTTTTTCCTCGACGGTTTAAATCAACCCTTTTTTAACTTTTAAAAACCCCTCACGACACTTCTTCCTTAAAACAGCCTCATCATATTTTCCTAGCACGAGCCCTACTGCAGATTTTTTTCAAAATTTAAAAAAATAAAACAAATTCCGCAAAAACGCTTATTCGGCTCAAAAAAATTCACATTTTCGCACTAAAAATTTGTGATGCCGATACAGTCTGATCTATGTCAAGTTTTTTTTTGTTTTGCAGATGTCCAACCACGAATAATACTTTACATCTACAATTTCAACCATAACCCCTGGGGGGGCCATCTTTTGAAAAAACGGGGGGGGGAGATTAAATTTGTACCCCAAATTTTTTTTTTTTTTATTTATTTTTCGAATAAATATAATTTATATTCATTTTAAATTATATTTAGAAATTATTTTTAAATTATTATTTTAAAATACTTTGGACAAATCATAAAATTTATGCTTATAAAATTGTTTAAAAACAAAAAAACGAACATATGTTACTTTATAGAAATAACTTAATTTTCGAATAATAAATGGGGGGCATACGACCTTGTTTGGTAGCGTACGGCCGTACCAAGGTTGCCGTTTAGGGACGCTCGTGTTAGCATTACCGTACAAAATTAACCTTTTTAAAAAAGGTAAAAAAAGGCCCATACACTATAGTATGTAATGTTGTTCCCTAAAAAAAAAAAGAAAGTGTTAGTATTATCCCCTAAAAAAAAACCAAAGAAACAGGGTGATCTTTATTCTCAAAAAAATCTCGAAAAATCTAAGCAGTGTTCTTATTCCAAAAATTTTAAAACCCCATGTTTACACTCAAAAAATTATGTTTCCCTTTAAATCAAAAAAAGAGTCCGCTTAGGATCTATTACAATTAAAAAAAAGAAATGATATCTCTTTAATTTAGAGCGCCAATTGAAAGAAGAACATTATATCCCCTCAAAAAATAATTGTTCCTACATTGAAAAATCTTTACATTGTGTCATAAAAAAAATGTTAATAAAAATTTTTAAAAGTTTTAAAAAATTTATTAATTTAACAAGGGAAACAAGATATTTAAATACAAAGTTATTTAAAATTGTATTTTTTAAGGCCACAAAGAATTACAAGTAACATACAAAAAAAAAAATTTTTTAAATTAAAAAAACATAAATTTTTTTTCTTTAAAAAAATTTGGGGCCTGCTAGACCTTTTAAATAAATAAAAAAACAATAAAAAAAAATAATTCAGAAAGAATCAATGGGAGAATATTAAATGTTTACGGGGATGTGGGAGTGATTGATATGGGTTGCGTGACTCCGGACGGCGGTAATCGGCTTAAATTTAAAGTATAAATAGTTATTTTTTTTTAAAAATTTTCGGGGTCTGCAGCGCCAGTTTTTTTTAAAAAAAAAAATTTTAAATGTATTTTTAAAATATTTTTTTTTTGTACTGTACTTCTGAAAATTCTTTGTGGCCATTAAAAAACCTTAAATAATTTTGTATTTAAATATTTTGTATTCCTTGTTAAATAAATAATTTTTTAATCTTTTAATTTGTTTTAAAATTTTTTTCAATTGACACGTAAAGATTTTTCAAAAAATTGTAACTTATTTTTTGAGGAATATACAATTTCTTTTTTTTTATTAAAAATCATTTTTTTTTTAATGAAAAACCTTGGCGCACCTTTTTTAAAAATAATTTTTGAGTTAGCCGGGGGGGTTTAAATTTTTTTTAAAAAAACATTGTTAAACAGTTTTTTCGAGAAAAAATTAAACCCACTTTTTTTTTTTTTCGGGGTAAAACCCCAAACCGGGGTAAACCATATACCTTATCTGTACTTGGCCCCTTTTTTTTCCTTTTTTTTTTTAAAAAGGAAATTTTTTAGGAACACGTTTTTTTGTAGGTTCCAATTAATCTTAAAAACATATATCAAAAAATTTAAAAACCGTATATAATAAAGGTTAAGCTAAAAGTTTACGGACTTTTTTCTAAAAAAACAACTTTAATATTTTGTCAGTTTTTTAAAAAAAAAATCTTAACCCTTTTTAATTGTACACCTTGTATATTTTTTTTTCAAATTTTAACATAAAACTAATCGCAATAAAGCATGATTAAAAGTTAATAAGTCGTTAACGTAAAATTCTTTTTTATTTTTTTTTTGCGTGTCTTACTGAATGTTTTTCGCAACTGTATATGTACCGATATCTTCAGGGGTATTTTTTGATAAATTTTTTTTTAGTAGACATATTTTAAATTCTCCAATTTTTTTTGTCTAAACATAATTTTTTTTCCAATTTTTTTTATGTCGACTAATTTTAATTCACGTTTTTATTATGTCTGACATAATTTTAATTCTTTCCGTAGGGAAATTTTAAAAATCGATTTTTTTTTGATCAACCCTTTAATTCAATGTTTTTAAATGTCACAGGTTTCCGATACAGTCCCATAGCGCGCTCAAAAAGTTTTCGGTTCCCGGTGTATTAATACCTTTAATTGAAAGGCCACGTGTTCCAATTTGCCGATGACGAGGGCCACAAGGGCGCTTTTGTTTGTTTTCGGGGTCTACATTTATTAATACCCCTCGAATTCGATATCTCGTGTCCTACTTGGGTGCGTTCCCGCCGATACTTGGTAGCCTGCAATCGTGACATCGCCCCGTTTTCCTCGTTTTCCTCCCTTTTTTTTGACTTCTGGATTAAAAGAGAACGAGCAAACGAGCAACTGCTACGTTGCTACTACGGAGTAAAGGCTGACGCACCCATTCAAATTTAATGTTTTTTAATCACCTAAAACCACCAAAATAAAGAAGCGCATTATGTGGACCTCGTCCTCACAACCGGACACCTTTGACAAACAATTTCAAGTATTATACACGTGACCCGAAAAATACGGAGCGCAATATGTGGGCCCCTTTTCAATCGGCAACCTTGGCACCTAAACATTGATTCAACATATTTCCCCCTTGCCCACCAAAAACTACAGCCACATGGGGCCCTTTCGTCTGGGGCAACCTGGGAACAAACCCCAAAATTCAACGTACGATTAAAACCTGGACACCGGAAACTATAAGCCACATCGGTTCCCGTCATCGGCACCTGGGATACGTGGACATCGAATTCAAATTTTAAATACACGTAAAAACCAAAATTTAGGAGCGCACTATGTGGATCTTGTCATCGGCAACCTGGGACACCTAGACATCGAATTCAACGTACAATTACACCTGGACACCGAAAACTATGAAACGCTTATCGGGTCTCGTCATCGGCAATGGGACCCGTGAACTAAAATTAGGTATTTAAACCTAACACCGAAAACTCGGAGCGCGTATCTGGACCTCGTCTTTCGGAAACCTGGGCCACGTGGCACCGAAAACTACGGACGCACAAATGGGACCTTGTCTCGGAACCTGGGATCCTAACATCGAATTCAACGTACGATTACACTTGGGACCCAAAAAATATGAAGCGCATTATCGGGGATCTTGTCATCGGCAACCTGGGACACTGAACATTAAATTTAAAGGTATAATACCCGTAGACACCCGAAAACTACGGGCGCACTATGTGGACCTTGTCATCGGAAAAACCCCTGGACCCCTAGACATCGCATTCAACGTACGATTACACCGGGAAAACCCAAAAAATATGAAGCGCATTTCTGATTCCCCATCGGCAACTGGGACGGGACATCGAATTCAACGTATTAATTCAAACCTGCCTGGACACCGAAACTACAAACGCACTGTGTGGACCTCGTCATCGGCAACCTGGGACACGGGACCATCGATTCAAGGTATTAATACACGTACACCGAAAACTACGGAGCGAACTATGTGAGGCCTCGTCATCGGCAACCTGGGACAACCTAGACAATCGAATTAAAGTACGATTACACCTGGACCCAAAACTACGAAGCGCACTGTGTGGACCCGTCATCGGCAATTTGGGACACGGGGACATCGAATTCAAGGGATTTAAACACCGGGAAACACCGAAAACCACGAAGCCCCACTGTTGGACCTCGTCATCGGCACCTGGGACCGTGGAAATCAAAATTTCAAGGTATTATACACGTAGAAAACCGAAAACTACGGAGCGCACTATGTGGACCTCGTCACGGAAACCCCCGGGACACCGTACTCAAATTCAAAATTTAACACGTAGACACCAAAAACTACGGAGCGCACTATGTGGACCTCGTCACGGCAACCTGGGACAGCTAGACATCGAATTCAACGTATTATTACACCTGGACACCGAAAACTATAAAGCGCACTATCTGGACCTTGTCATTCGGCAACCTGGGATACATAGACATCAAATTCAAGCTTGATTCATAAGAATCGACTTAAAAATTCCCTACGGCACTTTCTGCCAAAGCATAGAGAACCTACTTTTCCGTTGACTCAATATTTATTATATATATACCTAATTTTTACTTAAATAGAAATCTTCCTCCTGACCGATAAGTTTATCGACCTAATTTTGAAATACGCGCGCGATATCGAAACTGGCGATACCTGCGCCGCCAGCGTCGAAAAAAGTGAAAAGGGACGTTTCTCTGATAATCATAATAATATTGAATGAGAGTGATTAGGAGTATCTTAAAAATAAATTTTCACATTTGGACTTTGCGTCGCAATATCTCCGCTCGTAAGGCACGTAGCGGAATATTATGAGAGAAACCCCCCCCTAATTGGACCCCAAGCTATCGATCAAGCCTACTTAGAACTTGATCCGTTCACTCGTTATCGAGATCTCAACATCTCGGGTACTCGCAACCCGTCGCGTCGCGTAAAAGAGTCACGGTCGGTCTCGCTCCGCGTGTACTTGGCGGGGAGAAAACTACCGTGTCTCTTGATACTTACGGCGAGAAATGGATCCCATAGGTAGTTGGGCCCCGTGTGGGCCACTTTGGGGTGTCCGCCGCTTACCCTCGAAGTATTTTTATGAAATTTCGCGATTAAAACTGTTTTTTTAACTAATTTATTGCAGCATACTTTCTTGGATTATTCACTTAAAATTGAATAAAGGAATTTATATAAGGGGAAAAAATTATAAAATATTATTTTATTGCAATTTATTTTGACCCAGAAAAAATGATTTTTTCCAGACTTAAATTATAGTATATCTTGCATTAAGCGAAACTTAAACTCTTTTTAATTTATAATTTATTTTTCTTTTTTTTTTTTAATTAAAAAAATTTTGAATATAACGATGAATCGCCGGACTTATACTAAACACTTCAAAATATAGAATTTGTTTGTTGTATAATTTCGAGATTTGTGAGTATCGAATAAATCATAGAGCTTTAAAATTTTTTTCACTTTCGCAATCGCATTTCGATGAAATTCTGTCGCAATATAAAATAGTAAAGTACGCGTTGCAAAATGTCGGAAGTACGTGCACAATGCGCATATTATTTTTGTGATGATTAATACGCACCCAAATTTTAAAAACGTTTTCTCGCGAATGTTGTATTGTATGACTACAACAAAAAAAAATTGAGAGAGGCAAAGGATCTAATAAAGGCATGGACAAAAGAATGTAAAACTATGGAGGAAAAAAAATAACATTTTTACAGGATTATTTTAGAAGAAAAAGAAAGGGGGACAGATTAGTAATAAAACCTTTAATTTTTAATTAACAATTCACAATTTTATTTAAACATTTTTATACAAATATTAGTGCAAAGTAAGATTTGTTTTCTTTTTTTTCTTTTCTTTCTTTTTTTCCCGGGGGTAATTCTTCTGGAAATAAAAGATTAATAATTTTTTTTATTTATAGTTAATTTTTATCACAAATTTTTTTTGACAAATAAAAGTCAAATATACTAAATTTAATGTTAAAATAATCAATTAATAAAAATAAAGAAAGGAGAAGAGAGAGAAGATAGATAGAATAAAATGCGATTACATAAATAAAATTAATAGAAGGGAGAGAGGGAGTGGGAGCTGACGGTTGGCCCGGAGTCTAAGAGGAGAAAAAAGAGCGTGAGAAGAGATAAGGACCGGGAAAAAAGTAGTTAGTGGGGGCCGAGGAGGAGGCCCAAAGAGGTTTTAGGAAGTGAAGGAAGAGTCGGAACAGCGGGGGTTGGGAGGGTTTGACAAAGATGTAAGGTACTTGGAGGTTAAGAGAGAATTAGAAAAGGAGGGGGCAAGACGGAAGAACAAGAGGCTGTGGAAGGGAGCAGGGAACGGAGCAGGGCAGACGGTCGGAGTAGTACGCGTGGAAGCTGATTGGTCGGTAGCGAGAAGGGTCACGGCGGAAGTGGGCCGAGTTGAGAGTAAAATAAAATGGGAAAAGGAGGAAATAAAAAAGAAAGAAGGTGATTAGGGGGGAAAGGGAAGGGGGACGAGAGGCGGGGGGGAAAAGCGGAAGGGAAAGTGAGGAGAGATAAAAAAGAAAAAACGAGGCGGACGGAGAAAGAGTGGAGAAGAGAAGAAAGAAAGGGTTAAAGGACGAAGGAAGTAAAAGGCAGAGAAACAAAAAAAAAGGGGTTTTAAAAAAGAAAAAAATTGAGAAAAGTTTTTTGTGGGGAGGAGAGGGGGGGGAAAAGGGAGGAGAGGGGGGGGGTTCCCAAAAAATACACGCCTGCACGGGGATAGGGAGAAGTGAGAGGGGAGAGAGGGAGGTTAAGAGATAAAACATGAAAAAAAATTTTTGCGTGGGGGGGAAAAAAAGGAAAAAGGAAGAGAGAAGGGACGGGAAGCGGGGCAGAGAGCGGAGGGAGAGACGGGAAGGTTGACGGTGGAAGCAGGAGCGGGAAGAGAGACGAGGAAGGTGGTCAGGGGGGGGGTGAAGGTTTTTTAAGATAGGCAAAGGGAGAGGGGAAAAGAAAAAAAATTAGGGGACGAAAGAGGGGTTTGGGTAGGGACAAAAAGTGGGGTGGAACGAGGGGGAAGAAATGGAGAAAGATAGATAGGAATGGGGGAAGGGGGGGTGTTTTTAAAAAATTTTTTTCCCCCCGTTTAAAAAACGGGGGAAAAAAATTAAAATTTTAGGCCGCTGGCAGGTCGGGAAAAAGCGCGAATTTTTTTTTGGTTTTCCTTTACAGGCCATTGTGAGAGAGGAAGAAAGAATAGGGATAGGGAAGGAAAGGGGGAGCGAGGGAGGGGGAAAGGTAAGAGCGGGGAAAAAAGAGGGAAACAAGATGTTGAGGCCGATATGGCCAAACGGGAAGGAAGCCCCGGTTTGACAGGATTTTGGGAGTCCCCCTTAAAACGCCAATGGGTGTTGGGGGAGGATGAGGTAAGAGGTAAGAGAAGACTGTATGGGGGTTTGGGACTCTCTTCAAAACCTCTTTTAAAAACCTTGGGGGAAAAAATCATTACATAAAAAATATTTAATTTTTTTGTATTTAAAATAAAATTTTCCCTTAAATTTTTTTTGGTGTTTAAAATTTTTTGTTAAATAGTAAAAGATTTGAACAAAAAATCTGTTTGTAATTTTTAAAGTTTTTTATCTCTCTTTTTTTAAATATTTTATATAATTATATTATTTTATAGAAATGTTTTGACATTTTTTTTCCAAATAAATCTAAAAAGATGTTGTACTTTCTAAAGAAAGCAGGTGAAGAACGGGAGGTGTTTTCTCTTTTTCCGCACTTTTTTTCTTTTCCCCCCCTTTTTTGCTTTATGAAAACATTTTTTAAATTTTTCCCCTTAAAAATTGTTTTTTTCATGAAAAACTAAGATATTAATAATAAAGTACTTTTTAAAAAATTTGTTTTTACAAAAAAATGGGGAATTAGTAAAAATTTTAAAAGAAAGTATTTTTTGACCTTTATTTTTAAATTCTAAACAAAACTTTATCCCCCAAATTCTTCCATTTTAAATTAAAATTAGGAATTGAAAGATATTAATTTTTTACATAAAAAAATTACTTAAATAAGTGACAACGTGAGAATTTTGATCGAAAAAAAAAAAAAAAGTTCATATTTTTAAACTAAAAACTTTTAAAAAAAATTTTGTATTTAAAAAATTCAAAAAATTAGAAAACAATGTTAAAAAATTTTTTTTATCTTTTTTCAAGTCCACTATACAGGGGGCCCACATTTTTGGATTTTTTATTTAGATAAGCGGCCAAACTGGTCGAAAACATGTTCCATTTTTTTAAAATTTTTGCAAATTACGTTTTTAAGAAAAAATCGACTATTGCCCGCCCCGCCAAAAACCAAGCGCGCGGCGAGAGGGCCCCCGCGGCGGGGGGCGGGCGTTTTTTTACTAAAACGGGATGATTTCGACGAAGGCGCGTAAGCCGGGCCCCCCTCCTAAGCGTGAATAGTTTTTCCCTTTTTTTTAAAAGAAATAAATTTTCTAACAAAAAAGAAAA
>NW_027509496.1:0-10000 GCF_048541705.1 Temnothorax americanus
AAATATCTGAAAATAAGTACAAAGGGGGAAATAGAGAGATAGATCAATGCAGGAGCACTTGTTGTGCATTTTCATGAAATCTTGTTCTTATTGAACTTTTTCACGAGATACTAAATATCAAACAACGTGGGGTTTTTTTTTATCAATGTCATACATAGATCTGAGTAGCACTTGTTGTGCGTTTTCGTGAATTTTTATTCTTATTGAAACTTTTTCACGGGATGCTTAATGTCAAAAAACGTGTGGCTTTTTGACAACTCAACAACATAAGTAGATCTGAGTAACACTTGTTGTGCGTTTTCGTGAATTCTTGTTCTTGTTGAACTTATTCACGAGATACTCAATGCCAAAAACGTGTGGTTTTGTTCGTGTGGAACTGAAGAGTATTGTCTATTTAACCTACCATTGGACTTTCGTTCTCCAGTCTTGGATTGAGACGGGATATCTGAGTGACTTGGTGTCGAGACAGATGTCTTTCCAGCGCCTTCGGTCAACTGCCTAACCATGTTTGTTAGGTTAGTTATTTGATCCTGCATCTCCTGCATCTTTTTGTCCGCTCTACGACCTCTTTTATGTCTGTCCTGAGAGTGAAATCTTGACCTTTTTCTTTTCTTCGAGTTCGATATAATCCTGAAACGTTTATTGATATTTATTGATATAATTATCTGTTACACTGTTGAAGACGTCATGAAATCGTCACACAACAAAACAATATGAAGATAGATGGCGACGGCGACAAACAGGTATAGAAAGGCGGTATAACCCCCAAATTTGAATATATGTTACACTCTAAAACGTTGTGGAATTAAGCACTGACAAGCAGTACTAAATTGTTAATTCTCTATCATCGAGAACGAGACGGTTAATATAATGACGTTAAAATGACGGTCTAATGTCACAGACAATTGACGTCATCGCGGATACGTTATTTTAACGTCATTTTCTGACGTCTTATTGACGGCAAAAATAGGTCCATTACGACATACCGGTTTCTAGAAATGTTTTTTATGAAATTAAAATTTTAAAAAATGTCTACTTGATAAACGTTTATAAAAAAATGTTCTTTTTCTTTATCTAAAAGAAAAAGCTTTTTTAACTGTTTCGTTACAAGCCATGTGCGTATAGCCGCTCTCAAGACGGTCACCCATCCTAGTACAGTACCGCGCCCGAGTCGCTTGACTTCGATGATCCAGTGGACAGTGACGATCTTCTCACCCTGATGCTTAATTCCTTATTAACTGTACTTGTCTATAACAGATACATCTTTAAAGTGTTCAAAAATCTTGTAATGATAATCTTCTTGATAGCTATAACACTGCATGAAATAGTTATCATAAAACTATAATCACACGTACGCAACTACATCCACTTATACCATAAATTTGCCACTTCAATCATAAAGTTGCGAAACAAACATATTGTAGTTAATTTTGTGGTTTTTATTTTATTATTACTTTATTATACAATATTAAGAAGTAAAAATAGTTATATTGCAAAAAGTCCTTATTTGGACGACTTTAAGACGTCTTTAAAATGACGTCTTTAAATGGTCTAAAAAATGACGTTTTATAAACGTCTATTATTAGTCTATTATTAGTCTATTATTAGTCGCCAATGTCATAAACCAAAAATGACTAAAAATAAACGTTATAATGACGTTATGGAATAACGTCAGTATAATGTCATTTTTAAAGACATAGTCGCTTTTTGGTCATTTGACGTCATTCGTACAAACATGACTAGTATTTGACGTCAAAATGACTTGTGTTTGCTACATCTTTGTAATACGTTAGACGGGATTCTAACTGTCTCTCTCGTATATGTAGATTAAAGGCGGTACCTTATAATTGAGGCTTTAACATTACGGTAATGGTTAAAAGTAGCAATGATCAAACCAAGAGTCTGTTTCTTGAATGTTCCTTAATGGCTTCTCGTCTCATGTAGAAAAGGTTTTCTCGAACGTTCCAGAAAATGGCTGCCTTACTCGATCTTTCCAAGTGCCGGCAAGGCTCACCGGAACGTATCTTAATGGCTTCCTTTATGCGACGACAGTCGTTGTCCGTTATTAGCTGCGTATACGATCAACCGATATGTTGGCTGCTACACACAGGGTCATGTTCCAAAACTCACTCTAGTTAACTAAAATGCTATAGTGTACGTGACGTAAACTATAGATTTTAGTTACCCAGAGTGAGTTTTGGAACATGACCCTGAGAGGCAGATTTCGGCCACCTCACGACTCGATTACAATGTTCACAGCGAAAGGATGACGCAACTAATTATTTTACTCGAAACTGATTACAACCGGTGTGTACCGTACGACGGCCGGAAGACGAATGCTCGCGTGATGCGAGATTCTGATTCGATTATTTGAGAATCGATCTTTTTTCATGAATTAATCGTGATTATTAATCGATTATTTTGACAGTCGATTATTTGCGAATCGATCCTTTTTTCGCCATAATCGACTATTTTCAGGGAGCCTATCAGCTCCTAGCTCCTACACATGGGACGCAGGCACGCTTGCGCGCGCCGCGCGGCAAGAAGCGACGTGGTAGCCAATCAAAGTTCGCCAACTTCCGCCGCGCGGCAAGCGTTACCGCGTTCAGTTGACACTGTTGACAGTTGCACATTCCGTGTGCACGTGCAGCCCATTTCACTTCGAAAGTTTTAATTACGTGTTTGTGTTAAACAATTTGGTGTGTACTACCGCCGACCGCAAACGACTTGGGGCTCGATTTGAAGCGAGTGCAGCAAATAATTCCGCCATTATAAGAGTCCCCGGTCGTATTATTTTATTATTAATAGAAACTCGACGACGATTCGCTCGTTACTTGTGTCGATTACGGCGGTCAAAACCAGAGGCCGACGAACAACGACGACGACAACAATCAGTAAGTACTATGTGCAGCGTGTAAATTTTTTGTTTATGGACTTCTTGTGCTTTGTTCCATTACCTTTGTATCTTGGATTTACCCAGTTACTTTACCCAGTTACTTTACTGCTCTTCTACAGGTCCTAAAGCACCAGTCGAGACAGCGAGGTCTTGTATGGGCACGTGAGGAGCCGTTAACAACGGCTGCGCTCTCCGGTGGAGAACCTAGATCGGTTTAGCTTTGCACCATATGATGGCCAAATCTAGCGACTTGTATTGGCAAATCGAGTAGCTAAAGTGTGAAATTGTCAAGGAGGCTGAGGTCAAGGTACGAGGTGCACAGGTCAACTTGTGTGCAAAAGCTCGTGAAATCCTAATCGAGGAAAGCAAGATACAGCGTGTTGACTCACCTGTGACAGTAACTATCTCTATTTCTCGTAAACAGCTATCAGATTGTCTGAACATTAAATACATTTAAAGCCTACACGCACAATGTGTTTTCCTTAGGTTTATGAGGATATCCATGGACAGTTTTATGATTTGGAGAAGTTATTCAAAGTAGGTGCAGATGTGCTAGAAAATTACCTTTTCATAGAAGATTTTGTAGTCCAAGGTTTTTATAGCGTCAAAACATATCTTCTTCTACTTGCATTAAAGGTATGTCAAAACTTATAACAACATAAGCTTAATTACCTTAAATAATTGAAAATAGCTGCGTCTTACTGTACATAAATATATAATTAATTGTGTATGTATGTATATATGTACTTTACATAAATTTTAGTCACACTCTTTTCATCTCTATTTTAATAAAAATTATTAAAAAGAAATTAAATCCAAAATAGCTAACAGAATTGCTACTACAATATAATTTTACATTTTGTGTCTTGTCATGTCTAGGTCCGTTATTCTGACAGAATCACGTTGGTAAGAGGAAATCACGAATCACGACAGATAACGCAAGTTTATGGCTTTTATGACGAGTGCTTATGTAAATACGGCAGTATAACAGTATGGCAGTATTGCACAGAGATATTTGACTATTTATCATTACCTGCCATTAATGACAGCAAGATTTTTTGTGTTCACGTTGGATTATTGCCTAGTATTCAGACAATAGGTCAAATCCGGACTATACTGACAGAAAGCAACAAGTGAGTCTTTTTATTACTGTCTGTTCATCATAATTCTTTTGTAACAGTCAAATGGAACTAAATGTCTTTAACATAAAGAGATATTTGAATTGATTTTTTGTAACGTTTATTCCAGCAAAATGTCGGTTTCAACTGTCTCAAGCCTTAGCCAAAAACGAAAAAGGAGTTCTGTGCATGACTTTTTCAGAAAGCACAGCGAAATTTCAAAACGATGTATTTTGTGTCAAAAGGTTTATAAAAACCATGGCAATACCACACATTTATTTAACCACTTACAACGAAGTCACCCAGAATGGCCAGAATACATTATTTCTGAAAGTGGTTCTGTTACGCTACAAAAAAAGATCGCAACATCAGTCGATAGTATCGATCACGAATCTGAAGCTGAAGATGATCCTATATTGATCGAATCTGATCCAGCTTTATCATCAACATCTCAATTTAAACGATCGAGATCTTGCACCCCGATACATAAATCAGAAGCAGGTATCCCCAGCATAGTTCGTTCAACATCGGAGGAGCCTTCGACTAGTTCGACTCGGATCCAGAAGCAAGTGAAGCAACCATTTATTGATCAAGCTTTCCAAAAAATCAAAGCATACACTGGTAATTTATAAGCAATATATGCATATTTATAAGCATATTTATATTTATATCATGGCTTATTTAAATTTTATTACTTTAGATGGTGGTAGTACGGCGTGTAAGATCATGAACGCTATCCTGTATATGATAGCGGTGGACCGACAGCCTTTCTCGATGGTCGAGGACAAAGGATTCAGGAATTTCGTAAGAATCGTGGCACCTCTATACACTGTGCCATGTCGAAAAACTATTACAATGCGGTCAGACGAAAAGTACGAGCTACTCAGTTCGATAATCAAGACCATGCTTTCAAAAGTCAAACATCTTTGTTTAACTACAGACATCTGGACAGAACCATTTAATACCCGGAGTTATATCGGCATCACTGTACATTACATTAATTTTGAAGCTATGCGACTAGAATGTATATCTCTGGGAATAAAGGAATTAGAAAAAAGCCACAACGCAGAATATATATCAACAATTATAAGCGAGGTACTAGATGAGTGGCACATTAATGCTGATGCAGTAGTAGCTGTAGTTACAGACAACGCTTCTAACATGGCGAAGGCGATACGGGATACGTTTGGACATCAAAAACATATGGGGTGTTTCGCTCACACCCTAAATCTAGCTGTCCAAGATGCAATCGCTGCAACACCGGAATTCCAGACTGTGGTGAAGAAAGTGAAATCAATTGTCACGTATTTCAAACGCAGCGTCAAAGCAGCAGACGCACTCAAGGAGTTACAGACTTCGGATCTTGAAAATGGTAGACTAGTTTTAAAATTAAAGCAGGAATGCGAGACACGATGGAACTCGCTTTTTTACATGATAGAGAGATTTGTTCAACTGGCAAATCAAGTGAACACCGTATTGATCACCCTTCCGCGAAAAAAGCAGGACGATGTCCCAGAGACGACAACACGCGACGAGCTACAAATTTTGGAAGATGCCTGTACCATTTTGCGTCCGATCGAATGTGTTACCACGGAAATGTCGGGTGAATCGTATGTCACGTGCAGTAAAATTATCCCTATCGTCAATTGCCTAGTGAGAACATTGGAGAAACTGAATGTTGAGCACAAGATTTCAGACTATCTGCTCAAAAATGTTTTACGAGAACTTCACAAGAGATTTGTGAATGAAGATTCAAGCGTTGAAAAAAACTCTATGCTTGCTGTATCTACTTTGCTGGACCCACGTTTTAAGAAACTGCTCTTCCGCGGTCCATTAGCTGTTTCTACAGCAATAAGTAAGATTTGCCAGTTGCTGAAAAAAAATCAGAGAGAGACTCAATCTATTGCCGTAGAAAATAGATCAAATACTGAGAAAATAGGAGATTTGTGGAACGTTTACGATGAATTAAGAGCATCTCAATCAATAAACTGCGACGAGCCTGGTGGCGTACCTGTCGAACTTCGACAGTTTCTTAACGCTAATGTCGTCGATAGAAGCGAGGATCCGTTAAAAGTTTGGTATAAACTAAAGGATGTTTACCCAAACGTGTACGAAGTCGCCATGAAATACTTCGTGATTGTGGGAACGTCTGTCCCGTCTGAACGCTTATTTAGTGCTGCCGGAGATATTATAAGCGCAAAAAGAAGTACAATAACTGGAAAAAGAGCGTCGCAAATTATATTTTTAGGATCTTTACCTGAAAAATACTGGAAATATTGAATCAACGGTGTCTCGCGTGCTGATTCAATTCTCTTCTTGATGCCGCCTGAATGTTTGCACGGCCCTCGTCATGGACGGATTCGGTAAGCATTGTGTGGAAGAACACCAGTTACCTGTTAGTGTGTTACAAGCCCAGTCTGTGCAATCTTCACACAAAAAAAACCGAGTCACCCATTACGATTCCGCCACACCATAGGATACAGAGGCATCTTCGTAGATGCTAAACTTTTCACACTGGACGACCGACTCCATCTTATCATCGCCAATAACGCCGACAAATTTTCCATACCGTCCGTAATCTATCGATGGAGCGGTACGTACATAGACGTCGTCACCCAGGTGATGACAATCGGCGCGATATCGGTCACTACGTTCGAGCACCGGCGATCGACGATCATCGTATTTAGAGCAAAACCGAGAATCCGTGGATCGGTTCCGAGGTATATGAATTCAAAGACAGCAACAAAGTGAGGATACAGTTCTTATCCACCGCACGTCCGACCTCGGTGTATCACTACGTTCATGGGGACTTCAACTTTATACTGATAATAAATGACTTAGGACCAAGCAACGTGCTCTGCTGGGACGGGAGTGAATTGCTGGATTGGTTCAGTTTCCCTGACATCGCAACTTCACCGAAAATTTCCACATGAACGGCTCTATGATAAAAGTACTTGACAAGTGGCTTCAGATCTACCAAGATGTCACGATATTTGGTGATCTGCACGTTCAGAACATTAAGGTCGGGAACGCAACGGTGCTCTTCATGGATGACGTCCCGGTAAACGTGAGCGACATGTTCGATCAATATTGGACCAAATCCACCGATCAGACGATCACTGAAAAAATCACTTTAAAAACTGGCCTCACTATCGACGAACCCAGTACGTCTAAAACTAAATAAAACAGTTTGCCAGTGAAGTCATCAAACAGATATTAGACAACTCTCCATTATGCCCGTTCTAGACTGGAGTATCGGTATAGTAGTGTTGGGCGAAATATATTTGCAAGTAATGGATCCCCTTAAGTATATGTATATTTTCCTGTGAAAATATGTATTCAAAAATAATTATTTGCAAATATATTTCAACCAATATTAGGACGTACATTGGGATGCAATTATCCAGATGTGATTAAAGCAAATGCTCCGAAAATAATTTCGTAATTGAAGCGAGTATAGATATTGATACTGCATCTACAGCGATAATTTAAGTTTATTAAATGTGCAATGAAATAAATTAAAGTTTTATAGCGTGTTGCAATTACATTTAATTTATTATTAGAAACCTTTGATTGCAGTCAATAATTCTTGATCTTTATTTAAATTTTTACATTATAATTAAACAGTACTTTATATGGTTATCATTTCTATAAAACTATATATATATATATATAATGGCTTCAAAATCTTCAGATAAGAACCCGATTTTTAATTGATTTTCTCATAATCGATTCATTTTACTCCGATTAATCGATTCGTAAATTCTTCTTTGCTAAAATTAATCGATTATGAAAATCGATCTTTTTTAACGCGATGTCGCATATTGCTCGGGCTGCGCGCCCCTCCCAACATGCTCACGCACGCGCGCGGGCGGCAACCCTACGCCTCGTCGCCTGGGACGCAACACGGTCGGCGCCTATTGCGCGCATTCACACCGGCCTACGCAGAACGCGCGGCCTGACCTATCGCAATATAAAAGCCGTAGATGGGCTGCATCTACACAATTTTTTTTCTCTCTCTCTCTCTTTTTCGTTCAACTTCCAACAAAGTTAATATGGATAAAGTAGAAAAATGTTATGTACATGTTATATACAACACATATTATAACTAAAATGCGGACAAGATTTAAAAAAAAAGGGATAGGGGAGACCGGGGCTAAGCCGACACTATTTTTTTAAAGGCAATTTTTAATATTTAATTAAAATTTTTAGGCAAATTTTTTTAATGGTATATATTTAAAGAGTGTTTCTTCAGGCACAAAATTGATTCAGGAAGTTTTGCTGTACGTCGCTTTGTTTTGCCGCCAGGAAAGGAAAAGTGACGCGAAGACAAATTTTCAAATTGAAATATGCCGGGGTAAACTCGACACTTTGCCTGATCGACACAATTTGATCTGGAACTTATTTTTTATTGTCTGAAACTAAATATACATTTGTTTATTGTGTATTTAGAAAGTACAAAAATTTGGAATTAAGTAAAACAATCATTGGAAATAATGAGAACAAAAATTTTTGAACATTAAATTATTTTCTTCTGAACTTATGTCTGAAAAACAATTTATGTAAGTAAATTCGCGATTACACGTGCGCACACATTTGTCATGGGCCATATGCTGCATTACAAGCATCGTTTATTATTGGGAACCAATAAAACAACGTGTCGACTTAGCCCCTGTCGACTTAGCCCCGAACGTCGTTTTTTACTTTTGTTACTCCAAAAATGTAAAAATTTTGAAAATATGCAAAAATTATTATCGGATTCGTATAAAGCATCGAATTTCCCATCAAAATTACTTACCCGGTAGATTCGCAAGAGTAAAGCTCGATGAAAGAGTAGACATTTTCGAGAGATCAGAAAAATTACTTTTTACTATCAAAAACGCTTATGTCGCGTTAAAAATTACACTATAACTCAGAATGTTACCAAATTCCGTTGATAATACTGGCACATAAAGACGCATTTAAATTGGCAAAAAGCCTAGTGTCAAGTTTGCCCCGTTGTCGGCTTAGCCCCGGTCTCCCCTAATGCTTCAAATGGGAAATTATTTGGCTATTGTAGACCATCTTCACTATTTAATAAAAACTGTTTCCAAAGATAAACATTTTCTAACTTCCTGGGATTTAAAAGGAGAGGATAAAATGAATTACTCTGCAGGGGAAAAAATGTGTTTTTCATCTGTAATCAGTCATTTAAAACAAATCGCTAATACTAACGGCACAATTGCTTACTTAAATATAATGAATTTCGTAATACTATCTTTCCTAGATGAATTTACACCTTTACGTATTCGAGTTTATTATATGTGGTACTCAGTCTTTTTTCTAAGAATATGGCGAGCATGGATAAAAAGAAACAAGCGTTATATTATAAAAGACAATTTTTTAACTAGTAACTGTTACCTGTGTATAGAATTAAATGCACATAATTTAATCAAATTAATTACATTGTTTAAAAAGAACAGCCAAACTCTGATACCTGAAATGTTTCGCCCGACAATTTTTAGCAGCCAAATGTGCGAAAAACTTTTTCGGACAGCTCGATCTATGACTTCCACTTATTTTCTACTGTCATTAATTTTAGTATAAAAGATTTAATTTATCGTATTGATAGGATTAAACAGATAGATGCTATAACAAATGATCTTTCAACGATATTTAAATTTCCAGAGAAGACAAAAAAACCTCAAAAATTCAAAATGTTGTTACACATGAAGTCCTACAAAATTTAAATATCAAAGAAATTGTCGAGGAGGCTTTAAAAAATGCTATAAAAAATACTGAGGAATTAGGTATGAAAATAGAAAGTGATACAGATTGGAAATTTGTTGATATCCCTTTACAAATGTTAGAAGATGATTATAAATTTGATGATGTAGAACGTGAAATTGATAACGATTGCACTATAAACGCTAGAAGCACAAATACCGAGGATGTTGACAACTTAATTTTATTTGATAATATTCTAACGATTATAAGTTAAAGAATC
>NW_027509496.1:15000-67500 GCF_048541705.1 Temnothorax americanus
CGAAAAATGATTGCGACCGCTGTCAATCATTGTCACAAATTAACTCATCTTCCAATTAGTTCATGTACATAATCTTCAATGCGAAATTAACATAAAATTAACATAAAATCACTGCAGTGATTTCACTCGACTGATCAATAAAACCAACTATAAGCACCGATCGTGACTAACATAGAAAATAATCGATGTCTGTTAAGTTAGCACCCCTTCCACAAAAAATCGGAATAACACATATACAGAAATTAAGTACTCCTTATGTGCTAATTATGTGCTCTATTCACGATTTTTATGCTCGAGCGGTTTCGCGGGAAATCGCAATTAAAAGTGGGGGTGCTGACTTAACGTAAGCTAGCACTCCCACTGATTACAATTACATATAAAATAAAAAACTCAATATGCTAGAATTATGTGCTTTTTATGTGCTTTCAAATGCCTCAAACAAAATTAGTCTATCTGTAATAGTTTAAAAAATATACGCAAAAAAACTACTGATATAAGAGTAAAGTATCATTTAAAATACAGAAAACAAAATAATTCTTGTTTTAAAATGTTTCTCGATTAATGTGTTCTCGAAATATGCATAATGAATTTTTTGTGCTCATCTTCCACCGACCCGAACGCGAGCACCCCATACGTACAAGAGTAAAGTACCAGTTAAAATACAGATAGCAAATTGGTTTTAGTCTTAAAATGTTCCTTAATTTATGTGCTTTTAAAATATGTAGAATAAAAGTTTTGTGCTTATCCCCTTTAGCCGACAAACCTCCTTGAAAGTGAGCAAAAAAATCAGCGTTTGTCGTACGAAAAAAATATAAGGGTCCTTTTTTGTTGCAAATTTCGTCCACAACAAGATGCATACGATAAAATTCGTCTCAAATAAATTCTAAGGTCTGAAAACAGCGAAAAACTAAGAGTAGTCCAAAAAATCAAAATTTATTGCTTACATAGCTACAAACTAAAGAAAAAGGGTCTAAAAAATCGGTTACACTCTGAAAAGTATTCTTTGTAGTTCTCAGATGATGTGTGATTTTTTGAGAATTTTTAATTCCATTTTAAATGACATAAAAAAAACGATGAAATCGAGGGTTTTCGAGATCCGAGTCTCGGACTTTGACGGCGCGTGCAAGCTAAACGACTGACTTGACGATAAATGTTATTCAGATCATTATTGTAGATAATTTTACGTTCTACAAAAAAGGTACGTATTCGCGTTTTTTGTTGATAATATTATTAATAACTTTTTAATGCGCATTAATTATGCGAAGCAAAATTAATCCCACTTACAGCACCTTAAATCAAAGCGATTCATGGTGGTTGCAACTTGAAAAGAGTAATTGGAAGGTTCGATGTCTAATATGACTGGCCTACTACTCGCAAACTATCAACTGCTATTTCAGTCTAATTTCGATTGCTTTAACTTGTAATATATTTGTTATTAGATGGTGAATACGTGTTTTCTTGCGTTCTAAATGTTCGCATTAATTTACTGTACGCGTAGGCACATTTTTTGAGCGTTTATATAGACTAGATATTAAAGAAAATTGGGATCAATCATCGCCGTCAACGCTTTCTCCATATAACCCCATGTAAAACGACGCATTTTTGGAAATTAATATCTCAGCGTCTGGATGGTCAATAAATCTGAAATAATTCTCACACATGCGGTAGATCCTATACTATCATATTTTTTACAAACTAAAATCTAGAGTTGACCAAACTGCTTCAACCTCCTTAAGTGATCGGACGAGAACTTGTTATTATTATTATTAATGATGTGTCACGTTCTGACTGTTATAGTTCGTCCGTTTTTTGGTCAATGCATTTAAGCAATTTACCAGGGATTTGGACACAAGTTGTGTAAAGAATATTATTATTATATTTATTATTCGGGACCGAAAAGATATCTGAGTTTATACGTATGGTAACGAGGATCAGCTTTATTTATTTGGTTATAATTATAGATTAAACGAACTTACTTAAGTGAAGTTCGATCATAATTGTGTGAGCGCCTCTTCCGAAGTGATCAAGATGTAGTACCCCCTCTCAGTCCCTAAGTGTCCACCATTTTAAAGCTAAAAACAAAGCGACGCACGCGCCGCCGTTGCCGTCGCCGCCACCGTCGCCACTCCCGAGTTCATTTTTTAAAGCTGTGCCGTAACTCTCGGGGAGAAAGATCTGACTATGATGTAGATCTGGGCTTAAGGGTGGGAGTGATCACTTCGGAAGAGGCGCTCATACAATTATGATCGAACTTCACTTAGGTAAGTTCGTTTAATCTATAATTGTACTTCGCGCCTCTTCCTCGTGATCAAGATGTAGATGTTTAAAGTTTCGTTACGGCACTCCGAATGTCAGAATAAAAAAGAAAAAATTTATTTATTTATTCTTTTTCTCTCGACGGTTTTACAAGCCATATGAAATATGGCGTCGGGTTGTTGACGGCCTTCCTAGCTTAATCTTTGATACTCTTTTTATGAGTCTAATATCGCTCTCGCAAATACATCGGACGCTTTCGCGATGTCTCGATTATAAAACTTTGCGAATGTTTTCGAGTTACTTGTCCATCCGGCTGTCTTCCGGATGATATCTAAATCAACCCCGTGCCTTCTTGCCGCTGACGTCGCGGCATGACGAGTACTGTAAGCCGTGAATATTTCTGTGTTAATTCCACTTTTTGACAAAATCTCTTTTATCCAGCGACTTAAAGTCTGGGATGTAACTGCCTTAAAAGGCTTTTTGAAGGAGATAAAAAGTGAATTCGTAGAGCCACGAATGTCTTTGGTCCTTTCTAGATAGCTTTTTAGGGTCGAAGCCACGCAAATCTCCTTATCCTCTGTATAGAATGGCAGGACTAAACAAGGTTGTTTCCTGCTCGGACCTGAAGTTTTTATTCTATCGGGAACTTTTATTTCGATGGATTCCGCAGTTTCTCGAATGTTTCTTATGTCTAATAAGGCGAATGTTTGTAACCTATGGCCTGTGACTAACGCAAGTAGAGAGATTAGTTTCATAGATAAGACTTTTAACGTAGTGGTTTTGTTATTCGCCTTAGACGATAAATAATCTAGTACAGCTTTGGGATCCCAGGTACAGTCATATCTAGGCCTGGGCGGTCTCTTGTTAAAGACGCCTTTGAAAAATCTCTTAATGTTCGGGTCCTGTCCGATTTCGTGGCCGACAACTAATGAGATTGCCGAGCGTAGGCAATTCAAAGTGCTATAAGAAGCTCCCTTCTCGAACGCATCGGTTAAGCCGGCAAGAATGTCTCGAATTGAACTGGTAAATGGATCGACGGAGTTCGCGCTGCAGAAACTCCACCACTTCTTTAAGGCGGAGTCGTATTGTTTTAGTGACGATTCCGTTAATGACGCCATCATTATTTATATTGTGTTACTTGGCGTCTGTCTCCGATCGAATCCTGTCCTGATAATTTGCCGGCAACCAGGGTAAGATGCCGCCACAGCGGGTGAGGTTCTCTGTTGCAAGAGGTTAGTAAATTAATATTTGGCTTTAGACAAATAGGTTCCGAAACTAGCATCGAATAAAAAAGCGGGAACCAGGGTTGTGCAGGCCATTCTGGAACGACCACAATGCCTACTGCCTTGTCATCCCTGATTTTTCGGAGAACCCTAAGGATAATTGCGAATGGCGGAAACGCATATAGGTAAAAATCTGTCCACGATTTCGTGAACGCGTCTACCGATAATGAGTTGGGATCTTTGAACCACGAAAAGTATTTTTTGCACTTGGTGTTGACCCGACTGGCGAACAGGTCAATCTGTGGTTTCCCCAGTGTCGTACTGATTTTTTCGAATGCTTCATTCGCTAGCTCGTACTCTGTTTCCGGTTCTATCTTTCTTGACTCCGCGTCAGCTATAAAGTTATCTTTAGAACTTATATACGACGCGAACAGAATAATGTCCCGAGCTTCGCACCATCCCCAGATTTCCTGGGTTATCCGATTTAGTCTTAGATTTTGAACACCTCCCATCCTATTGATGTAAGAGATGGCGGTGGTATTGTCTATTCGAAGTAAGATGTCTGTGCTTCGCAAGTGTTTCGCAAAACATTTTAATCCGAAAAACGCCGCTTTTAATTCGAGAAAATTGATATGTTTCGATCGTTCTGACGCATCCCATGAACCGTGTGCTGTTTCATTCCCGCAAGCTGCTCCCCAGCCCGTCAGAGATGCATCTGAATACATTTCTAACTGAAAGTTTAATGCATCTATCGAGTTGCATGTTTTTTGTATGTTGCGTTTCCACCAAAGCAAGTCCGTCTTAACGTTATTGCTCAGGGTCATGCTTGCATCATAATTGCCGTTGTTTTTCTCGAGCGCTAAGAATTTTTCTCTCTCCAGAGACTTAGTGTGAGCATATCCGAATTTTACTGCTGGGCAACACGAGACGATTGAACCTACCATTTGAGCAAACTCCCTGATCTTATATTTTCGATTCACTATGAATTTTGACATTGTTTCTAAAGCTCTTAATTTTTTCTCCTTTGGAAGTTCAATCGTCATCTGATTAGAGTCGAATACAAATCCTAGGTATTTGCATCTCTGAACGGGGGAGAGCTGGCTTTTTTCCTCGTTGATTATAAATCCTAAGTTTTCTAAAGCTATCCGTGTTTGTAAAACATTCGATACACATTCATAATGTGATCTTCCAAACAACAGAAAGTCATCCAGATATACCACCGAGAGGAGACCCTTTCGCCTGAGATCCGAAATTATCGGCTTCACAATTTTGGTGAAGACATAAGGGGCGGTAGAGAGGCCAAAAGGTAGGCAAGAAAACTGAAAGAGTTTTCCTTCAAACTCGAATCTTAGATATTTTTTATCCGACTCTGCGATCGGTATGAGGTAGTACGCATCTCTTAAGTCAATTGAGGCCATAAACCAACCCTTGTTTATTAATCTAACCACTGTTTTGTGGTCTTCTAATTTAAAATGTTTAGTCTTTATGAATTCGTTTAACTGTTTTAAATTTAAAATCAGTCTATATGAGCCATTGGACTTTTTCCGTAAGAAAATGTTTGAAATAAACTGTTTTTGAATCGGTTCGCATGGTTCTATGGCCCCTTTTTGTAATAGCTCTGCAATTTTTAACAAAATCTGAGTTTTCTCCTCCCGTGACCAATGGGCCTCTCTCGGTGGTTTTATTTGGATAGGCTTGCACACAAAAGGTATTTTATACCCTTCTACCCATGACAAAATAGATTTGTCATTGGTTAACGCTTTCCACCGTGGCAAGAACTGTCGTAGCCTGCCGGCTGGTTTACCTACTGGAGTTAATCGCGTCTTCTTGTGTGTTCTCTCCTGTGTGAAGTCCTGTAGTGCTGAGAAGCCGGTTTTAAAGCCCTGTTGGATAGTGGATATCGACGCCCGCCCCTCGTCGCTGGCTGCCTCTTGTAGCGCGACTGTCGGGACGGGGCTTTCGCGTTTTTTGACGATGTCGTCCCTTGCGATTTTTGAGGTCGTTTCAAGTCTTTGGATGAAGTTTCAATCAACTTCGCTGCCTTTACGCTTTCGGATAATTCCTTGCCGAAAAGCCATTCGTCGATAACTGTCGAGTTTAAGGTCTCCCTCATTGCCGCATTGATGTTCGCCAATATAAGAGTTCTCCTTATTGAGGACTCATCGTGGTGTAGGTCCGCGAGTAGCCGGCTCGTGTGTCCGAGCGCTTCGATCACTGCGAGGTTTTCCCCCTCTCCTTTATGTCTGAATAGTGTTGATAGACCTTTTCCTACTGCCGCGAGGCATGTCGAAATTTTCGCTTGTTTTGAGACTATTCTTTCGTCTCTTTTCCAGACAGCCTCTTGCAGACACGCCTTTACCTCCGGATTAAGTTTTGGAGGGTCGATGCGTGTGCAGTTTGAAGGAGGGGGGTATTTTTTGAGAAGTTCCGCCTGCTCCTCTGTCGGAAGTCCAAGTTTTAGTATCTCTTCCCATCTGGCGACCACGTCGCTATGTAGTGGCTCGGCTAAGGTTCGTTCTTCGGCGAACCGTTTCCCTATGACGTCTAAAACGTCTTTGTCCAGCGCAGCTTCGGTTGGTACATTTGCTTGATTGTCCAGCGTAACTTCGTTTGGTACGTTCGCTTGACTGTCCGACTCCGCTGCTTCAGCGTTCTCGGTATGTGGGCGCTCAACTCTCGCGCCTCTTTCGGAGGTTTGTCTCCGATGCCGAGTTTCTTCCCCCGATGACGAAGTGTTGCTGCTGTTGCTATCACTGTTACCTAAAACAGTAGCGTACATGGAATATTCATTTCTATATTCGTCGTCTCAAGGGACGTACGAATACCTATAATCATGTAATATTATATAAATATAATGTTTGTTGCGAACTATTCGCAATGCGACAGATTAGAATCTGTTGAAATCGCCTCATCGAGGTGATCGAGAATACGCGCAGTGTAGGTTAGGACCTATGCCGCGTCAATTGTAGTGTTCGTGCATGCAGGTCATAGCCCGCGTGTTGACCCTCGACGATGTGTCGGTTAGGGTCCATGTTGCGTCGATCGTTGGCGTCGCACATGCAGGTTAGAGCCTGTGTGCTGACGCTCGACGATGCAGGTTAGAGCCTGCGTGTAGGTTAGAGCCTACATTGCGTCGTTTATCGGGTCGCACGTGCAGTTTAGAGTCTGCGCGAAGCGAACGAAATTGCGCGCGGCATAGGTTAGGGCCTGTACCGCGTCGACTGTCGTTGTCGCACATGTAGGTTAAAGCCTGTGTGCCGACACTTGACGATGCAGGTTAGTACCTGCGTGTAACATTTCTCTGAAATGAACGTTATGCTTACTGCGTGACGCATCTGAATCTATCGACGACGATTCGGAATATCTCCGACTCTGTGCTTCCTTCCGTTTTCTTTTCTGTCTCCTGAGTTCTTCCTTCAGCAGTTTAACACGTTTCCTCCAACGATTCTCTTTTTCCGCTTCCCTGTCTGATTTTCTGCTTCTCTTCCTTTTATTTCCCATCTTGGGCGTGTGGACACCTTGGCACCAAAAGAAAGAATGAACTCGGGAGTGGCGACGGTGGCGGCGACGGCAACGGCGGCGCGTGCGTCGCTTTGTTTTTAGCTTTAAAATGGTGGACTCTTAAGGACTGAGAGGGGGTACTACATCTTGATCACGAGGAAGAGGCGCGAAGTACAATTAGGATAATCAACGTCGAAATCAACAGGAGTAGGTTTAAAGGGGGGTGCGTTTTCTAGTTGTTGCAATTGTTGGAGGAAGGGGAGAGGATCTTAATTAGAAATGACTGCTTGCTTGATCTGGAATCTGATTCGTTTAATACGAACGCGCCTACCTCCTTTCTTCGTCATTCAGCCGCGTTCACGAAAATGAATTTTAAGCTCGCCACACTCTTCGGCAGCGCTCAAAACCAATCCGCCACACCCTCTGCTCGCCACACTCTTCGTCAGCGCTCAGATCGTTAGCGTAGAGGTCAAATTCATTTTCGGGAATTTGTCGAGATTATTGTCTTTTTTTGGAAACCAACTCCGTAATCGCCACGCTTTCGGCAGCGAAAGTACTGGATCGCCACACTCTTCGTCAGCGCCCCAGCACAGATCGCCACGCTTTGTCGGCGGAAACTGCGAGTCGGAATCCCAGAAGTGACAGTGATTATTACGACCCCCAAGAATCAACCCCGTAATCGCCACGCTTTCGGCAGCGAAAGTACTGGATCGCCACACTCTTCGTCAGCGCCCCAGCACAGATCGCCACGCTTTGTCAGCGACAACTGCGAGTCGAATCTTAGAAGTGATCGATTTGTTGATTAAAAATACGAAATGAGATTCCAGATTTTTACACTTGTTCCTTTTTAAACTTATCTTACCTTTATTCTATAAATCTCAATACAACTTGTGCGTGAAGCGCGGTCTTATGAGGTATGAGAGTGTAGGGACTAAGTCCCAGAATTGAGCGCGAATGCTCGAACTTAGCGTATAGCGGAACGTAGGAAATCGAATAAGGTTAAGAGAGAGTCTGAGAATTACGTCTAGTCAAGACCGAAGTTAAAACTTATCTGCTTTCCGCGGCGTTTTTCCGCCCTATTTATACCCGAAAAAGACCGAAATCTCCCGCGCGAGATTCCCGCCTTTTTCCTACGCGTCTTAAGGGGGGAGGTATTCTAGAAGCTTCTAGAACATTCTAGAAGCATAGTTTTGGGCCCATCTGGCCCCCAGCCCTTCAACCGACTCCGATAAGATAATCTAAACATTTACACTAACTTGGCCGTTTCCTCGGAATTCCAAACCTAGCGTGCGTCGTCTAAGCGTTCAAGACTTTTAACGTGCGTCGTCGGAAATATAAAATTTCCGTACATAACAGATGTTTATTGTGCCAAAATTACATAACGGGGTTCTTAAACCAATAAATGAGTTTACATTTTTTTTCTCTATATTATCTCGCTGTATGGGCTCATTTGAGCTTCTCTCAGGAATTGCACTTTCAGGTAAGTGGTGTTTTTATCCTTATTCTCTTGTATTACATGTTACAATATTAATTGTTACCAGACAAAAAATGGCTAGAAAAAAAAACTCTGGTCTACCGTATTACTGTGGTTTAACATAATATAAAATTGAAGAGTTACAATGTTACAAACATAAAGTACAACAACGCAAAGAACCCATTTATGGGTATGACTATTTAGTTACTATCTTACTTACATTATATATATATAAACTATCTAATCTTAAATCGCCTTTTTATTCTAACGCTTTCTTTTTTTTTCTCATTCATGCAGCCACCAATATTTTTGGGTCGAGCGATGTTTATCCTGCCTATCTCTCTCGAGTATATCCATACAATAACGCAAGAGTACTTTATCTTTGGAAGAGTTAATGTTCGCAGGGTAGCTAATCTTTTTTATGTTTTTGTGCCTAGGTACGTGATATATAATCGGTATACCCTCATGATCTTGTAAATAACCGTTCGCGTCTAAATACAAAAATGCTTCGGGCGGGATGAAACCAGTGAGCAATGTTCTAGCGTGGTATTCTGAATTGGGGTACAGTGCTGCAAAAATTAAACTATTTTGTTTTATCTTTGCTACGTTTACAAAATAATATCTAACTAGCTTTAATATAAAATTATCAATTCTCGGTATGTCAGCTTTGTTATATACTTTTTTGTTGCTATATTGTCTTTGATAATCATACGCCGGATTTGCAAACATTCTGCGGCATACTTTTAAACATTTTCGCTCGAATAGTCTGATTTTTTCCATTTGGGAGGCGCTGATGTTATACCACACGGGGACAGCCATATGTTATGATTGGCCTTATTAACAATAGATAGCAAATTATTTTAATTTTTTTGTTTAATATTTTGGAGTAAAATATATAATCTTTTGAATTTAAAGAAAGCTTTTTTTGCTTTATTTAGTTGGGTTTCCATGTGAGTGTTAAATTTCAACTTTTCACCTATATTAACGCCTAGATATTTTACGCATGCTCTGTGTGGTATAAGCTCATCGTTTTCTTTGTTTCCTTTTAACGCAAATGTTTTTTACATTTCTATTAGCGTAATCGAGGTTTTGTCTAAACAGAATTGTTTCGCACTTATTAATATTTATTTTTAGTTTCCAGGCTTTGTAATACGCGTGGATTCTTTCAAATCTGTCCTGTAAAGTAGATTGAATTCTGGTCGGCCAAGAATATTCGTGGTATATAATGAGATCATCAGCAAATGCTATTGCTTTGATCGGGTATGTTTTGGTCATGTCAAAAAGCTTTAGAACATCAGATGTATGTATGTTGAAAAGGATGGGCGCATTGACCGTTCCCTGTTGTAATCCATTTAGTATTACAAATTCTGCGGATGAAACGCTCGTTCCTTTTTGTACTATAAAGGATCTATCTTTTATCATGCTAATTACCATTTCTATCGTGTGCATTTTAAATCTTTTTTTTATTAGTATGACTATTGATCCGCTTATCCATACAGAGTCGAACGCTTTTTCCAAATCTATTAAACACGCGCCCACGCATTTTTTCCCGTTCAATGCTCAACACACATCTGATGTTAGTTTGTTTATTGCGTGTACTGTCGAGTGTTTAGCTCTAAAGCTGAATTGGTTTTCCGGAAGAATATTATTGTTATTGCATTCAACTAGTAATGCGTCATTTATTACCATTTCAAATATTTTGCTAATATTTGATAGTAAGCTGATAAGTCTATAATTTGTTGGATTCGTGTCGTCTTTATCTTTTTTTAATATGGGGACTACTGCTGCTTTTTTCTAGTGCGTTGGGAAATGTCTGTGATTTAGTAGATTATTAAAGAGTATTGCGTAAATTTGAATCATGGGTGGTGGTATCTGTTTCAAGACTACATTCGGGATACCGTCTATGCCTGTTGACTTTTTGTTGTTAAGTTTTTAAAATTTTTTTTTCAACCATGTTACACTCGTAAAATATCCTTGCGGTCCTTCAGTAATTGACGGATTGTCTGCCGGATTATTTTCGCTAATGTACATAACGTAATGTCTCTTTTCTCATTCATGTTGTTTATGAATTCACACGCTTTACTTTCAATGTATTCCGAAAAACGATTGTTTTCTGTTTTATTTTCATTATTAACGTTAGCTAAAAAAGCCCCGATTACATTTAGTTTATCTTCGTCATTGTTTACAAGTAATTTGTCGTTTTTGTTTGTTATTAAGTTATCTATCTTAACATTATAGTCGTTTAAAATGTGTTTTATCGCGTGTTATTTTTAAGTTTCCTATTTCTGCTTTATCTTTTTTGTGAAATATTGAGTTTATTTGGGGGAAAATATCTGCGGAGTTGTTAATTGGTATATTTTTAATTTTTTCTTCCTAGTATTTGTTAACCGAGCTCGCAAATTCTATTTTTAATAGGCTGCGTACTACCTGTAGTAGTTCCTTTAACATTTTAATTATATTGTTATTGTCCTCTGTCCAGTAGTTGTTTTCTATGTATTTGTGTAGGATGTGGCTCTTAAGTTTTTGTAGGTTTTTAATGTTTTCGTTAATGTAAACGTCTACGCCGTCCCTAGCTTTGACTTTTGGAATTGCTATTGTCATTGCTTTTTTAATTATGTTGTCCATTTTTTTTAAGTATAGTATAGTCTCTTCTATCGATAGATTTCTGGTGTTAGTAATGTCACAATTATAATTTTGTTTGCATGCTTCGCGAAATTTATCCCAATTGGCCTTTTTATAGTTATACATGTGTTGTTGTGTGTGTTTTTGAGGGGTATCTGTGTATCTGACTGTAGTGATATCTTAGCAATTATAGCATTATGATCGCTATTGTAAGGAATACAGTTTAATTTAAAATCATCTACCGCATTTTCAAAGTCTAACCTTACATCTGCAATAATGATAACTAGGAATGACTCACCGAATGGATATAAAAGGGTGTTAGCGTACTACACAATTTGCTTCTATATTTAAATTCGTTGTTTTTCATCCATCCGTTGAGGGATATACCTCGCGGATTATTCTCTGAATTTGACCAACTAGTGTGTTTAGCGTTTAGATCACCTGCAATTACGTAATAATTTTGATCTTTTCCTAGCTGGAGCTTTTTAAATAGTAGGTCCAGTTCCGGGATGAACTCCTTTTGGGTTTCGCATGGTGCATAGACTGCAATTAATATTAGATGTGTATTGGCTTTAATTTTTATTTTAATTATTGTATACTCAATGAGTGACTCACATTGCTGTAGTTGTATGTTTACTCTCTTGAATTGGATATTTCTTTTTATTAGTATCGCCGTTCCTCCACCCATCCTATTCTTCCTGTCAATCCTGATCATGTTATAGTTTTGGAAATTTACTACATGATTTGCTCTCAGTTTTGTTTCCGAGAGAAAAACTACGTCGGGTTTTTTTGCCTTTACCAGATTTGTTAGGGATGACCTGCGCTGATTTGTTACAATAGAGTTTACATTAATTGAAATAATTTTCAATTTTGTTATAATTTTCTTGCTGCAATCTGTATTAGCCATTTCTTATAGATCCATTGTCAATGATGTTTAACACATAATTTATTTTTTTATCTGTATTTTCTATTAAAGTTGTTATATTATTTATTTGTTCTTGTTGTTTTTGTATTATTGCTAATATTTGAGTTTTGAATTCCTTTAGCATGTCATTTATTTCTACTGAAGGTGAACTATTAGTTAATGGACTTCTCTTTGACTGTGGCTCTTCCTGACTTGAGCTGCCTCTGAGTATTTCTGCAAAACTAACGTTGCTTTTTACATAGTTTGTCACGCTTAATAATTTCTTATCTTTTTTTTTTCTTTAATTTCATCCTTCCTTTCTATCATTTTTTTCTTCAGATCTAGGAGCACCGGGCATCCTCGATAAGATGCCGGGTGGCCATGACTATTACAGTTTGCGCAAAACAATTTAGATCTATCGGTTATGCTATCAGGGGTAATCGGGCATTTTTCTGGCAAGTGCGGTTCGTTGCATTTCACGCAGCGATATCTCAGGTTACAGTTGGAGACTGTATGTCCTAACCTTTGGCATCTTTTACATTGTATTGTTTCATTATTTTTACGTTTTTCCCATTTTACAACATGGTGACAAATCCTATTAATTTTATACAGTTTTGGTACTTTACTTCCTGCCTCCAGCTGTACCATAAACATCGGTAACGGTATGTTCTCATTGACCGATCTTTTTGTCTTAAACGGCGTTACTTTTTGGAACTTTACTTCTTCTATGTTTAATGAGTTTAGCTCGTCAAGAATTATTTGCGAATTATATGAGTGATCTATACCTTTTAGAATAACTGAAATTATTTTTTCTTTTTTTGGTGTGAACGTATAGAAGCACGCCTGCACTGATTCTAATAGTTTTTTCGCTCGGTGATAATCGGTTAGTGAGTACATTTGTAGGACATGCTTTTTATCGTTTACGCGTCTTATTACAAATTCTGAGTTTTTAATTTGGCTTACTATAAGTCGCTCGGTATTCTTGGGGTCTTGATACAGTATGTTTAGGGGCGGTGGCTTCCCTTCTTTGCTTTGGTTCTTCTTACTGGACAGGGTTTTCTTTTCTTCATTCTGCTTTTGAGTGCCTGAGAGTCCTGGCTGTGTATTTTGCGTGTGCTGTGAAGCTTCCGTCTGCCCGTCTGTATCCGAGCTCTGTGAGGTGCTGATTATATCCGTATTCTGGGTTTGATTACGAGATCTCAGCTCCTTAATTATATTTTCAGGATTTTCTGAATCGGTGTCCATTTGATTTGTGATGTCGGTTAATGGTGAGAATTTGTTCGTCACCTTGATATTGTTATTTCGGTGTGTTTCCCTTATTGAGGCTTCCGTTTTTTTTTGTCTGATTCGTCTATTTGTGACGTCATCATGGTGCAAGAATATTCGGGCGACTCGTTTTCTTTGTCTGTCCGTTCGTGTTGTCGTGGTTTTTTCATCCTGACGCGTTAATATTCGGCATCGGGTTAAGACGCCTATCTTTGCGTTTTCCTGCTATCTGCTCTTGCAGCCTCTTTATTGCTGCTTTGCTTATCCCGGGAATATTTGGAGGCTTTTCTTGTGGGCCTTGAATAGTGGACTCGTCCAACTTGACATGCGAGGTTATGTCGATCGCTTTTGTGCTATTAAGCTTTTCAGCCGCTGTATTTCTATCACTTACATTTGTGATTGACTCTACCTTCGTAGTACCGAGGCTCTGAGTACTGATTTATGCTTTCTACTCTCTATATACTTGTAGAAACAATGAAATAGTCGTGCTCTGCTTGACAATGCGTGTATCGGCAAGCTAGTATGGCGCGCGACTCGACGAGAATTTGTTTTTTAAACGTGATTTGACCGTTGACGAAAACGTATTTCTTGTAAAGAGATGATACACTTCTTCATCAATTTTCATGTTAATTATTATATTTTTTAAATATATAAATATTTATCGCAAAAGCGCGCGCTTTGTAGGAGTATTTCTAGTAGAAAAAATAATCACGATCACCAATTATACGTGCGCAAAATACTATCAAAAACTATATACATAAATATATAAATATTGTCAATTACATTACATATATATAAAGATAGATAGACAATTACTACAATTACTATACAATGTATAAATAACGCATTTTTCATTTTATGCATATATGTAGGTACATAATCAATCTACGGAAAATTCTTCATACATATAATGATAACGCTATGGCCGCATGGAGTTCACTTGACAGAAACTATCGCGCGGTCCGCAATAATTGTGTATTACGATAATCATTCGATAATTTTCTTGATTCTACTGATACTACACACTCGATTTTATACTATATTTTTTCCCGATAACCCAAACACAGAAGCAAATATGATAAATAAGCGACTGAACTCGTACGATTATCAGTTACATTAATTTCACCTTTCCAATCGACGAAACAAGCATAAACAGCTAGAGAATGGTCGCAATCATTGCTAATTACTATCGCGTATTTTGATGAACCCGATGAAAGTAATAAATCTGCAGTCTATGTATTATCGTGCGGAGCTCACCTGTGGACTTGTCACACGTTCACGTTACCGACTAATAGTACATACAATAAAATATGATAAAATTCTATTACACCCGATCACGATCGTGACCGCAGTTTTTTTTCGATATGCTAA
The DNA here is from genome assembly GCF_048541705.1 of Temnothorax americanus. Lineage (NCBI taxonomy): Eukaryota > Metazoa > Arthropoda > Insecta > Hymenoptera > Formicidae > Temnothorax > Temnothorax americanus. The sequence goes on from NW_027509496.1 coordinate 29,618, forward strand.
TCATAGTAATCATCGTCCTCCCTTAATTCGCAATGCTTCCTCCGTGCTCGTTACGATGCCATTAACTCTTTATCGTTCTCGAGCTTATACGCGTACGTTGTACTCGTACGCATTGCAAAAAGGTAGCTAATTGCGATCACTCGGGCCGATTTTCACGATCTAGCATTTATTCACACCTCGCACAGCACTCCTGAGCACTCGTCGCATCCGCGGCACACTCGGAACGGATATAATCTGTAGCAAAATCCATTGAACACCCTGCGCCCGGCACTCGTGACTAGTGTTATTATTTTCCCGGGAAATTTAAATCGCTGGAAAAGAACTCATTTTTCCCGGGGTTTTTTCCCCAAAAAAACCCGGGCACTAGAAAAAAAAGTTTTTGTAATTTTCGATTTCTTTTTGCTCTAACTTCTTTCTAAAAGTCTCCATTTAAAATTATCCACATAAAGTTGATACATTAGTACCTCTGAAAATCTTATTTTATTAGAACCTATTTCTGTAATTAAATATATTTTTTAATGTTTAGCGTAGAAAAGTGTTTTATGTTTTGTTTTTATTTCTTGATACAAATACATGTTTACAGAAATGGGCTACTGATGAAGATAAGAAACAAGAATACAAGATATAAATTCAAGTTCTTCTATAATAAGATTCATATAAAATAGGTTCTAAGATAAGTTTTTCAGAGATACCAACTGTATTAACTCTATCTGAATAATTTCACATGGAAAAATTTCCATGTGATCGAAGTAATCGAAAATTACTCAAAAAACGTTTTTTCCAATACCGGGTTTTTTCCTAAGAAAAAACCCAGGAAAGATGGGTTCTTTTCCGGTGATTTAAATTTCCCGGGAAAATAATAAGAACGGGGAAATTTAAAAAGAATTCTTTTTCAATTCTCCTTGCTATCTGCTGGGGGAGTTGTATATAATATATATCTGCTTTTAAAAAAATGAGGCATTAGATATTCGATATATACATATATGCAGAATCATCAGATATCATGTCTGAGATAAAATTATAATGACTTTTTACAATCTTGTGATGTCTCTGAGATATTCTCACGATATCTCGACAAGTGTTGCACAATCAGATATATTCTAGCTGTCATTCAAATATATCTTAATTCTAATCTAGATATATATCTTGGTGATATATTTTGCTATGGCTGTGTGAGGAATAACGAACGAACGTCGTGTTTCACGCGCGATTTACCTGTCTAGAGTTGCCTGCATTATTGTGTTCATCCGATTTCTTATTCACGAACGAGCTGAGTGAGTGGACGAAGGATGAAGGATCAGAAGGATACGAGCAGACGTAGGCAACGGCGAGATGTGCAACGCGTCGGTGAGTGAGTTTTCTTTTCTATTGGATTTACGATCGATCGCTCGTTCATCGGCATGTCACCGGGTGAATCGAATAAATCGGTTGCCGCAATGGCGAGAAGTATCATCATCCTTTCCCCTAGATAAATATGTGAAAGTTGGCGCTCGGAGTGGCAAGGAGATAGGAGGACGCGGGAGTATTCGGGACGCAAGTTAACCTCTCGCACGCGCGATAAAAGCCGCTCTAAATAAAGCGACGTATGTACGGCGGTCGCATGTATACGGCCGACACGTAGGAATTGGGAGATGGGACTGCAGCGTCGTCGCGACGACAACGACGACGACGACGTCGGACATATTCTATCAGTCTGATAGCTCTCGGCGGGATAGTCGAAGGCGGGCGGTTTGATATCTAATATCGGCCGCGCGCCTTTATGTCCTCGGTATCGTTTTATGTTGCCCGGGTAATCTTCGCCTCCCTTGGCATCACGGCTAAACTTTCCGCACGTAAGTGCCGTGCGCCGCGCGATAAATAAAGAGATGAGGAGAAGAGAGAGAGGAAAAGAGAAGTATAATAGAGGGGGAGAATAGAGGACAAAGTCGTGGTATATAGTTCGGCGCAGGGCGACGTTTGTCTTTCTTTAATTATTTAGAAGAATTAATTAACGATACGAACAAACTCGAGAGCGATCCCGAGAAAGCTTGTTTCTCGGGCTCTAAATCAGATGGAAGAGTCGTGAAGGATTACGCGCGCGAAACGTCCCGGCCTGGCACATCTCGCGAGTGATTCCCGCGCGCGTAATTTTAGGGCTACCTGAAAAGAGACGCGACGGGCTATTTAACATTCCGCCTCATTTCCCATCGTTTCTCCCGCCGCCGCTGCCGCCGTCGCCGCCGTCGTCCCCATCGTCGTTGTTCCGAGGAAACGTTCGCGCTCGATGCGAAAATTGCCTCGGCAAGAATTATTGACTATAAATTACTCGTCTCGCTACCCCTTAGCCTCATCGTTCCGGGCGCTCCCCGCCGTTACTCATGCAAATGACGACGGAACGCCCGCGGGCTCCGTACGCCCTGCACCGGCACTCGCCACTTACTCACCGTTACAGTCGTTACACGGAGATCTCGGGGAACGAGCGGCGAGAAAAGGCGTCTGGGTCTGGGTGCCGATACCGGGGAGGAGGGGAGGGAACGAGGGGGGAGCAAGAGGGGGCGGAGGCGAAGCGCGAATTGCCGCGAATTTACATTTTATTGCGCGCACCCGAGACAGACTGCCGGCGCTTCTTCGCGCTAGGATCTTTATTTGTTTCCTATTTACTGGCGTTGCCGACGTCGTCCGACATGAACGCGCGCTCGCCGGGCTGTATTGTCATTCGAGCCGCGCAAGAACGACCCTCGATCTTCAGGACGTCGATCGCCCGTAACGATCGAGAAGAGCGATCGCCCATAACTGAACGGCCTCCTTGATATCCCTGAGGATCTATAAATAATATCCGTGCATAAGTGGCGTGCCGTCAAAATTACGGGATGTCGGATGTCGCGTGTCACCGGGAGTTGCGCGACTTTTTTTCTTTCTCCGCCTTGCTCTCACAATTGCTACACGAGATGGAGAAACGTTTTCGAATAGACGTCAGTTTCGTGATTACGTCTTTCTCGATGACGAAGAAACAGACACGAAACGCCGAGCTGACGAATTTGCGTGCGTGAACAAATAATGACAATCAGTCATTTCTCGTTTTGGCAAAAATACATATTTGCGCATTTGTATTATAGTACAGTATAATAAATATAGTAAATTAATATTCTCACGGAGTAAATTATTAATATTAATCAGTTAACAATATTTTTACAAAACTTCCAATTATAAAATACAAAGCATGTACGACAACCGTTTAGTGGATTCGTTTCTACTTTTTTGTAGCACATCAGGAAGACTAAAAGAACATTCTTACAAATTTTTATCCACTTGGTAGCGCTTTAAAAATTATGTCCTATACATCTAAGACTGTGCCTCCGATACATCCTTAAGATCGCGATCCACCATCTCTGTATGCACGTAGTGAACGGTTATAAAGAACTTAGAGCATTTAATCATTCAAGTTTAGAAAAATACTAATTTATATTTTTGTGTATTATTAAAGAAGATCAAAATGTTCTGTTTTACTTTATTTTTTACAATTTATGAAACACTTTAGTGTGATGTTAATCTTATGTTAGTTTTATATCACTCACGAATTCGATTAGGAAATGCTTGACCAAGAAAAATCTTTAGATAAAAGACTTATTTCTGAAGTGGTCCATATCAAACTCCAAAAAAATGATTTGAATAAGCAAACCGATACAGACCTCTTATCTTTAAGCTATATTCCCATCCTCAATTCACTACAACATCACTGGACTTGAGAATATATACCTTTTTTCTCCTTTGTTTTCCCTTTTTATATTATTTACTGCACTCACATTATGTATTGATTTGACTCATGTCAAACACATCGACTTTTATTTGAAAGTCCTTTAACGGTGCAAATTATCTTCTTGTGGTCTGCCTCGTGGCCATATTATGCATAATATGGCCTGTTAACACAAATTTTTATTTTTTGAAGTAAAAAAATATTATAAAGCAAAATATAAATTTGGGATAAAAATTAAAATATATAAAATAATTATTTATTAAAGTAATAATTTAATCTTAAACTATAATTATAAAAAAAATGATGCAATAGTGAAGAAATTTTCGAGTTTGATTGACATATTTTTAATTTTAAGTATGTACCTACATAATATTTAAAATATTTTATAATAAAAGTAAAATTTGTTAATAGAAAAATTGAAAAAACAGTTTCAATGAAAATTAACGTTTTAAAAAATAGATACTTTATACATTATTCTAGTACAACAAGATTTGTTTCGTTAATTGAAATCTTTTTCTACAAGTTTCGTTTTAATATTCACCGCCAGTACTAAAAATCTATAGTTTACGTCATTAAAATGCAGACTATGTAATAATATCAGTTTTATAGCGATGTGAATGGAAGCAAGATAAGCTTAGATTATATAATCTTTACGCTATAATTATAAATATATGATATGATAATGTATTTTAGTATATGCTAAAAAAGCAAGAATTATTATTCTTTATATTTGTTGTCTTCTTTCAGAGAGAAAATATGACAACCCACAATAAGTCTTTATATTGCGAGAGTTGTAATCAGTATTCCTATATGTCGGCAAAGTATCCGTAGGAGAGGAGGATAGTGTTGACTTCATCTATCAATTTGTGAAAAAAGATATGTTGCCGAGAACCACCAGAATCTTAGCATATTTCAGACTGCCGTTGACATAATTGAGCCACCCGAATTTTCAAACTATGGAGAACTATCTAATTTACCATGTTCTTTTGGAAGTAAGGTATGTGCCATGTATTTTCTGGTACTATCTGTTTCTGTCCTGTACTGTAAAGCAATCGCAAATTAAATTTACGATACAAGAATGAGATTTTTTGCTTTTTTAATACAGACAGAGAAAACTCATATTGATATCTGGAAAAGCAAAGAACTACCAACTATAGAAGTTGGATCATGGTGGAAGAATATCAAATTTGAATACCGGTTTCATATTCTTCCACCACGGCTTGAACTTATGGATTTGCATACGTCGTCGATGAAAAATGATTATATTAGTATGTATATAATTACATTACTAGGTGTAATGTATTAATATTTGAATTGGTAAATAACATATTGTTAAAGAAGATATTTTTTTGCATGTTGAGAAGAGAGTATTATTATATTTTCTATTTTGAAGATATTGAATTTCATGAAACTGTATATCCAATCAGAGTATCTATATATATATATATATATATATATATATATATATATACCCAAGCAGCATTTTTCGGTTAACTTTCCGACTAAGGACTACTTTTCTACTAATCACAACGTTGTAAGCGGTTCAAGAAAGTTATAAAATGTAACTTATAATTACTAACGTTTTTTGGACGTTGTCTAAACGTTAAAATTACGACGTGCTTTTTTTTATCACTTTTCCAACGTCAAATTCGAAACAGTTTAAGTCCTATTACCCGACGTTAAGATATTTAACGTTCGCCTGACGTTATACTCTGCACTACACTTTTCGAGCGACTTCAATACGTAATTCCCAACGTAAACCAACGTTTTGTTATCAAACGTTGTAAAACGCTAACGTTGTAAAACGTCGCCTGTGGTCATTTCTGACTGACGTTAAGAAATCGCGAGAAATGGTAACAAATTCTGCCTAAATGAATGTAGAGCAGATTACTGCTGCATCAAGCGGGCATCGTCGACGGCAATTCGCGGCGTCGTGCGTGAGCTACGAGGACTATGCGATGAATGTTGACGATCCACGGCCGAACCGGTCTATCTCATCATTCTCATCTCACGCGGTTATCGTCACGTCGTCGGGAAACAACGCGCGCGCGCCGCGCGAATCACAGCTCGAGAGCGCGTTTGCTCGGCTGCACGGCTGCCATAACCATGCTCTAGATCACCATATAGATGGTATTGCATAGGTCGGATTTGGTTAAGATATACAACTCATTCGCAAATCTAGTATAGAATTTTTAACTAATTGATACTTTATCGACATGTTAAGTCAGTTTGGCGACCTTGTTAAGACTTCTAGTCAATATAGGTACAATTTTGCCTACAGTGGTATACTACTTAGTTTGGAAAAGTCTGAAAAAGTTAATTATTTTATACGAGAAGACAAATTTTAGTAGAATTTATCGCACCTTTTACTACGTAAAGTTTGATATAGTGTGGAACGCTGACTTCGCCATTTTCATTCCTCAAAGAGGAAAGCAAATAATCCGCCATTTTCCAGTATATTTAGATTTATATTTTTTAACGCACTTTATTAACAATTTAAAGCATTTATATAATATCTGTTGTTAAGGTTTTGACAACATATTTATCTTAAAAGTAATTTTGATGAAAAAAAATTAAAATCTACACTTTGGAAAATTGTAGTTATTTATTAGAATATTTAGTAAATTGAAATATTTTAGAAAGGATTCGTCTAATTTCGACTTATCATTTCCACATTTATCAATAAAGTGAGTTTTGTTATACAATTTCAGTGCTGGGTTCGTGTATTTATGGCAAAATTACAATAGTATCAAAGACTGCGCAAACTATATTTTTCCTATAAAGCCATTTTATTTGTGCCAAATTGATAAGTACGTATTATGATACATTTATTACACCAATGCCGTCATATGGTTTGAATGGAAGCACGAAAACTACACCTAAAATGTACGTTGTGAAAAAATAACCTCAGGTCTAGCAGAGTGTACAAAATCAAAGTTTACATACCAACGTTAAAGCTGGTGGAAAAAATGTAACCTCAATTTAACTTATATAAGTCGGATTCCAACGTTGGTACAACCTAAATTTGATTCCCCAAATTAGTGCAAAAGAGGGTTGAAACGACGTAGCGAAAACGTTGGATACCAAAGTTAAGTGTGTTTATCTTAACGTCGGGCGGACGTCAAAATGCTGCTTGGGTATATATATATATGAAGTATACAATCCTGGAGGAGTAATTCAAAGGGTACTCCACGTTAAGATAGGCAAAATGCCACTGTCAATGAAACGGAAAAATAACTTTGGATCTGCATAAGTGCACTAAAAAAAAGAATTTTCTACGATTTTTACGACCATCCATCCCCCCTCCTTTTCCTAGTAGCACCAAAAACCGCTTTTTTCAAAAATTATTTTTTTTCTCCGGTTTCTTTATGTTAAAAATTTTGAAAAAATTTGAGATTATAGCTTATAAAAAGTACTTAGCACACAATTTTTTTAGCTTTAGGCGCGTTGAATACCTAACCTAAAAAAATAAAATAAATATTTGAATCAATTTTTTCTAATTTTTTTGATAGTTGCAGGTTTAATTACTCCAGAAAATTATATATTTTAGTGTTCCACATGTATTGGAATTTTTTCAGATTTTTCGGAATGGTGGGTTGTACTCAAAAATGCGAAAAACCCTATTTTTAGCCACTTTTGGGCCTTTTATGGTCCTCAAATGATTGATAGTGCCTTAACTAACTCTAAAATAAAAATAATATATTACTTTTGGATATATGTTGTTAATATTTGATACATTCCGATACGTCTCATATGTTTTTGAGCATGAAATCAGTCATAACTCAACGAGAAAACCCTAATTTTTGTATAAAAGTGCCTATTTTTCGTCGATTTCTGGATTTTTGGTTATTTTATCTAAGTTTTTTTGCATATGATTGGTAAATGTGAATATAAATATAATAAAAAATTGTACTTTTTATACATATATTTCAAAGAAATCGTTTATTTATTCAAATATATACATTTTCATGAAAAAAGAATTAATTTTTATGATTCCATGATCGTCTCTTTAATCCTCCTCGTCACTATCTTTCTCAATTACTGGTGTTACTTCTTCGAAGTCAAACAATTACTACGTTTACCCGAGCGTTACTTCTGTAGTAACTTACGATAATTCCTTCGCGTAAACGGGATTTTGTAGTAACTTACGGTAATTTACTCTGCGTAAACGAGTGATATATCGTAAGTTACTACAGAAGTAACGCTCGCGTAAACGGCGTAGTAAATGTTGTAAGTATTTTAACTGGTCAAATAATCCTTGACAAGTATCTTGCATGAGACAGGTAAAAAACTATAGCGGCTATATACGAGCAACACCCTATAGTTTTGTTATTACCATTAGCGCAGTTACAGCAATAACGTCGGACACCGTTGAGTCCCACACTATCAGGTTGATATTGTAAATAAGATTTGTCTTATTTGTCTTATTTACAATATCATTGTTTGACTTCGAAGAAGTAACACCAGTAATTGAGGAAGATAGTGACGAGGAGGATTAAAGAAACGATCATGGAATCATAAAAATTAATTCTTTTTTCATAAAAATGTATGTATTTAAATAAATAAACGATTTATTTGAAATATATGTATAAAAAATACAATTTTTTATTATATTTATATTCACATTTACCAATCATATGCAAAAAAACTTAGATAAAATAACCAAAAAACCAGAAATCGACAAAAAATAGGCACTTTTATACAAAAATTAGGGTTTTCTCGTTGAGTTATGACTGATTTCATGCTCAAAAACATATGAAACGTATCGAAATATATCAAATATTGACAACATATATCCAAAAGTAATATATTATGTTTATTTTAGAGTTAAGGCACTATCAATCATTTGAGGATCATAAAAGGCCCAAAAGTGGCTAAAAATATGGTTTTTTGCATTTTTGAGTACGGCCCACCATTCCAAAAAATCTGAAAAAATTCTAATACATGTAGAACACTAAAATATACAATTTTTTAGAGTAATTAGACCTGCAATAACTATCAAAGAAATTAGAAAAAAATTTATTCAAATACTTATTTTATTTTTTTAGGTTAGGTATTCAACGTGCCTAAAGCTAAAAAAAATTGTGTGTTAAGTACTTTTCATAAGCTATATTCTCAAATTTTTTCAAAATTTTTAACATGAAGGGACCGGAGGAAAAAAATAATTTTCGAAAAAAGCGGTTTTTGGTGCTACTAAAAAAAGGAGGGGGGATGGATGGTCGGAAAAATCGTAGAAAATTCTTTTTTTAGTGTACTTATGCAGATCCAAAGTTATTTTTCCGTTTCATTGACAGTGGCATTTTGCCTATCTTAACGTGGGGTACCCTTTGGGCTGAAGATTCTAATAATTAGTGGTTTAAGTTGTGGAATGGATTGCCTCAGATTGTACCGCCGACATCAAGATTATTTTCTCCACCCTTATCGCATCCGTGCAACTTCAAAACCAAAATGCTCAGACTAATATTTAAGAAGAGTTTACCTGCCTCTTATACACAAAGCTAGATGCTGTGATGCTTATCGGTACATCAGAATTAATCCGTTCTAGAAATCCTAACAAGAGCTTAACTAATCTGTTAAAAAAAATTAACAGCATGTACACTCTACACCACGAGAGAGTTTATAATTTAACAGCAGATTTAAAAAGTGCAAATTTGGATATAATTTATCTGCAACATAATTTTCCTGAATATTGCATTATTTTTAAAAGGTATATTATAATCGTTGATATTAAGTAATATTCAATATTTTCTTATTTTTTTAGTAATAAATATTAATTTATTCTGATGTTATTTGCAGCGATATGACGACCTCTTATAAGAGAAACAAAAAGGAATCTCGGGAGGTGATCCCGAGTTATGTACAACCCTTTGGACAAAGATATTCGCGTCGTATTTTATTAAAAAGCCATTCAAATTATACGAAGCGTATGAAACTCTCTTCGGATGAGTTCAAGAAGCTATCCCGTTGCAGTTTATCAACGCTTCCTGTAAAGTATTCTAAGAAGTCTATTTTTTGTAATAATATTTATTGCAATGTCATCTCGTGTATTAAAGTTTTATATTTTATCCTTGCAGGATGAAATACTGCTAATAATATTAAAAAACTTGGATTTGATGACGTTATGCCGCATGAGTTATATAGATAAGCGCTTCAATAATTTAATCAGGGACCCTGGTCTCTATACACGTTTGAACGTGCGATGTGGATCTATCATAGATATGGATGCTATGTTTCGTTATTTTACATCTAGATGTAAATATTTGCAACAGTTAGATCTTACAGCAAGCGACTTTGATGTTATGAATTTTATAAACTTTCTTCATAATTGCGGCAGGCGTTTAACGCACTTAAGATTAAGGAACTGCGAGCTTGTTGACAATTCTGTCTTACTTAAAATTTCAAAGATATGCAAAAATTTAAAAGGTACGTATGTATGTATATGTATATTGTGTATATAAATTGTTAAGATTATGGATGAATGGAATATGACTAATACATATTCTTTTCAAAATTGGATCTAAGTTGTTGTGAACGTATAAACGACAAAGGATTTTCGTATCTCGAGAGACTGAATGGTTTGAAACATTTAAACTTTAGTACTCTATGTATAGAGGCTCAACGTATTTGCAAAATACTGCAAAAAAATCAACGAATGCGTGAGTTACATTTGGAAATGACTGATTTAACGAAACCTGTGGACAATAACCTAGACGTCGTTGCAACAGAGTTGAAAAATTCATGTCGCGACTTGGAAGTAATAAGTTTGCAGTGTTATAAATTTACATCGCAGGGTATTGATGCCCTTGCTGACTGTAAAAATTTACGAAAATTGTATCTTCCCCTGTAAGTATGTGCTACATTTTCTCTTAAAATATTATATTTTTTAATCGAAATTTGTGTGTTTGCTTCTCTTGCATTTCGAGCATCTTGAAAATTGATTTTCTCTTTGCGATTGAAGTACTATAATAATTATATGATTTTTGTTACAGAGAGCCAATTGATGAGGACAGCTTGAGCAGATTACTTTTATCCTGTCAACGTCTAGAAGTAGTTCATCTTGCCTATGTTACACTAACTAATCGCATTTTGAAATTACTAACGGGGTGTAGTTTTTGTTTACTATTTTGGGTCATATCAACAATTTACTTTTTACTTATATTTACTTTTTAAAAATAATCTGGTAAACTATTGTATGTTGTAAAAGAAGTTAATGCCTAATAAAAATAAAATATTCATATTTATTTATTATTATATAAATAATAATCGATTATATAAATATAATCGAAGTGTTGAAGCCTTTTTTCCGCGATGTTGATCGGTTGTCTCATTGCTGCGTTGCGGCTTGAATCACAGTCAAGATCGTTGTTATTCACATTGTAACAGTTTTATTACGTTGAAATTAACTTCTTATTTTGGAAAATGATAATTCTGAAGGCAAGGCTTTGCCATAACTTTTCTGAAATTAATACAAAAACAATACAACGGAATTAGTCACTCCAAGCCGCCCGCAACTCGAAAATGTAGTGTTAGGGTGCTGTCACATGGCAGTCAGAAATTCGGAAAACGGAATCTCGGAAAAGTAACGGAGATAAGGTCAACCAATCAGAGTCAGCTCAATTGGTGCGATTTTTCAAGGGCCGGGCTCCCCATGAAACGACTTTTACGGAAAACTAAATGGCATTCTAACCTTAACATATTTTTAAATTAAAGAAATTTTTATATAATTTTAGATTATAATAAAAAATACGTTGAAGCTTTATTTTTTAATAGACTCTACTACTACGGTAAGTATCTTTTTTCTTCTAAAACAATAAAAATAATTTTTTCAATTTTTACTTATTCCGGAAATATCAGTCCATGGGGAGCCCAGTCACAACAATTTCGGACTGACAAGTCCGCAATTTTTGCATGTCTGACAGTATGTACATTAACTATTTATGTATTAAAAATTGTGTATTTATATTATTTTGTAGAGATAGAGATCATGAAATGGAAAAAAATTAAAATACTTTTAACGAAAAAAGTTATTAAATGGCGACAAACTCCACAATCATCAATAGTAAAAGAAATACGACGACGAGAATTATTAAAATTATATTTATTATATAGAAGAATAAAGAAGAGAGAAGAAAAGAAAATTCAAAAGAGGTTCTGAGTCCGTCCTATATTTACCGTAAGACAAAGATTGTTGCAAGGTGCAAGTAATAATCTTATTAAAGAAATGGAAAATTCTAATCTAGAAAAATTTATGGAATATTTAAGAATGGATATACCTACATTTAATGAGTTATTAAATCTAATTAATCCACATATTGAAAAACAACGTACAGTAAGAGAACCGATTCCTGCAGCAACTCGTCTGCAAATATGTTTACGATATTTGGCATCAGGAGATACAATGCCTTCAATTTCATTTGCATTTAGAGTGGGATTAAATACTGTCTCTAAAATTGTTAGTGAAACATGCACTGCTATTTGGAATGTTTTAAGTAACCAAGTTTTCCCAGAAATTACTGAAAATTTCTGGAAAGAAAAAGCAGAAGAATTTGAAACACTATGGAATTTTCCACACTGCATTGGAGCTATTGATGGAAAACATATCGAACTTCAGGTATTATTATTATTAAATAAATGCTAAGCTACTAATATTAACTAATACTGATTAATTTTAAATTGTATTTTCACTTTTTTGTTTTAGGCTCCACCTCATAGTGGTTCTACTTTTTATAATTACAAAGGCACTCATAGTATAGTCCTATTAGCATTAGCGGATGCTAATTGTCGTTTCACTATTGTTGATATTGGAGCAGAAGGAAGACGCAGTGATGGCGGTATTTTTCAAGAAAGTGAGCTTGGATATCGATTAGAGAATAATGATCTTAATGTGCCGAAACCAAAGTCAATAATAGAAAATGGACCTAAATTACCATTTGTCATAGTTGGTGATGAAGCATTTGCCTTGACTTCTTATATGCTACGACCGTATCCTCGAGCAAGTAATTTAAATTTAGAAAAGAAAGTGTTTAATTATAGACTTAGTCGGGCTCGAAGAATAATCGAATGTTCTTTCGGAATTTTATCGGCAAGATGGCGAATTTTTCGAAGACCATTGGCAGTTACCGTAGAAAATGCAATTTCTATAGTCCAAGCAACAATTTGCTTACACAACTTTCTAATGGAAAAAGATTTAAACGTTCCTTTAGAACAGAGACAATATGCTAATATTGACTTAGAGAACATAAATAATTTTGATCAAATATTAGGTTCTAATATAAATAATAATACACTTTCACGAGGTGGACAAATTCGAAATGCATTTACTGAATACTTCTGTACTGAAGGAGCTGTCGAACAGCAGTGGGATAAAGCATATAATAATGACTTTTAATATTGTAAAACTGTTGAATTTTAATATTAAAAGGAAAATTTGCTGACATTAATGTAATTAATTATTATATATGCATATTAAATATAGAAAATATAAATAAGATAATACTAAATGTTATATATATATATATATATATATATATATATATATAATATATATATATATATATATAAATGTATATATGTAGGTCCAGAGGTATGTTCCGGGACTGTTTACGTTTTTTGAAATGTACAGTCCTGGAATATAACGCATATATATGTAATCAGATTCAAAAAACTGTCCCGAAAATTGCCGTAGGACATCAATTTTTTCCAGGACAGTCCTGGAAACTGCCAAATGTCCCGGAATATACCGATATCAAAAATAAAAGTCCCGGAACATACTTCCGGACCTATATATATGTATACATGTATAAATGTATACATTTATATATATATATATATATATATATATATATATATATATATATATATTGTGACGTTGCGGCTCGCCGCATCGTCGCGGCGCCCCGCCGCCGTCACAAGACGCGGAATTTCGCGCCCAGGGACGGACCAGGGAGGCAACGGCGAGATCTCCAGGGGTCGTAATTAATTGCGTTTCCACGTTCTGATGACGTTCTTTTTTTTTGCAATGTAATACGCGCGGCACCTCACCCACACCACGGCAAACTTTCGAGGGAGTACTTGGCGAAGGAAATCAAGGACGATCGATGACCCGGGAGGGGTGGCAAACGCGGAAGCAGCAGAGATCGCGGGCTGGCGAGAGCAGCGCGGCAGGCGGGCGGCACGTACGGCAGCGACGGACGAGGCCGCCGATAGCGGGGCCCCAAGCGCATGGGTGAACACCCGGCTTCAGCAAAGGATCTCTACAAAACATCGACCTACGGGGTGACTGATCACCGCCCCAGGGTCAAACCGGAGACACACCGGCGAGAACCGAATTCCGTCCGCTGCTAAGGACAGAATTGAGGAGTCGCACGCCGCCGAGGGACCGCTGCACGCCCCCGAAGGATCTCGTATCGACAGCACTGCGCCGGGACACCGCGGGCTTGCAAGCTCGCGCCCGATTGGCTCGCGCGCCCCTCAGGAAGGGGTACCGTATCGATTCCGCAATCGAGCGGGTCTAGCGTTTTCTCTCTCTGGTCGTCCGTCGGCGAGAATCGTTTTGTAAGATACGCGATAGCCACCCCGAGTCGGGTATTTCGATATTCGTCTGGAGGATCGAGGATCGTGGTGGAAGGCGACGGCGAGGAGCCCAGGAGGAGGCGTATTCCCGGTGAGGTTGCCCGTAAATCGCGATATGTAAAGCCACGACACCGCCCTCCGGTACACGCTCTCGCTCGGGATAACGTATGTTAAGATTGAGTGTAATTTCGCGATCGATAACGAGAGCGAAGGGCCTCGGGATGGTATCGTGGCCGCGGAACCGTGGTACAAGCGTTGTGGCGAATCCCTGGAGATCGCGATAGGCGTTAATGAGTTCGGTATCGCAAGTATATTGCGTTGTCCTCGCGACCTTGGTATACGGCCGCATACGGGCCGGTAGTTCGTCAATTGCGTTCCGTTTCTTCGCGTCGGGAAATTCTGATGTTCGAGCGTCGATGTTAGCGTATCGATCGGTGTTCGAATTTCGTTATTACGGGTTGATAATTGTGCTCTCGCGTTGAGAAACTTTGCGTCCGGTATTACTTGCGTTGCGTCCTATACTCGCGTTAAGAAATTACCGGCGTTCACACGCTTCGTGCGTTTAGATGTTAATTGCGTAGTTCTTCCTAGCGTTCCGTGGATATTAGAAGCGCACTTCGAGTCAAAGGTGGTGTGGCCTTCTCCACACCTGGCGCCCAACATTATTAGCGATATCGCGACTTGCTTGGTTAAATGACTCGGCGCCTCCCCGTTGCGCCCGAGCCGAATATCTCGCGTTAAGTTAAGATATTATTGCGACAGAGTTTTCGTACGGTCCCGGACGTGGTTTCCACGCAATCCAAGCGTGACGTACCCTTATTTCGCGACATTTTGTGTTGAACCTCACTCTCGTGAGTGATATTAAACGTCTTATTATTATTCATATTATTCATATCATATTATTAATTGTTTGAGAATAGAACCTTCAGCGGGTTTATTAGAGGCCCAATTAATACTCCGTGGGTGTCTCGCGTCCGCAGTAAAATTAGTTCTGTTAAATGAATCTCGACACCCCGCCACCGGCTATTCGTGATTTATTTATCGAATTTATCTTGTGTTTAATCGAAGCCGGATGGCTAAACGTTGTTATTTTCTCGACAACCAGTACTCAATAAATATTATATTCTTTGTTATCTGACTGAGTATGAAATTAACGTGTCACCCCGCCGAGTGCCGCGCCGCCCTTCATTAACCCCGCCCGTGATTAGGTCAAGCTAGCCGATTCCACGCACCTCCACACTTCGTTTCGCGTCTCGTTTAGGTTTTCGCGATCTCGTGGACGCGAAGGTACGCGTCTGGCGCCCAACCTTCGGAATATTTCGTGGAGTATCGGAGGTGCGAGGAAATCACTGGAGAGGCCAACCATCCCGCTCTCCTAAGTCCTTTTGATCCGGCTCACGTCCCGGAGTGGTCCGGGAGTGCAAAAAGTCGTGACAAAATTTGGCGCCCAACGTGGGGCTGCCGAAAGATCGCCGAAAGGCACGTAAAGGGCTCGGTACGGCGCTACGATATTTTCGTGCGGGTGACAAGAATCTCGCGGATTACTTGCTGATTTCGTTTCCTTGTGTTTGTCGGAATAAAGAATTAATCCTTTCCTTATTTCATGTTTTGATGCGATATTATATATGATATATTTCTGATTGCGATATTATTTAATTGTGTTGTGCCATATTATGTTTTGTCTAACCTCTTTCTTGCAGCTTGGTATGGAATATTGTTTGAAAATTGGTTATTGAAGTAAATGTATTCGGGTGGGTTACTCGGTAAATCGGAGATATTATTCGGTGCCGTGAGACGCGTTGGAATTTGGTGAAAGTGCGATCGCGATAACACCGGAATTCGGTGTTTACATCGAGCGGACTATCGCGTCAGAAAAACTGTTTGCCTATTTCGCGTTACCGTTACATTCCTTTCGCGAGTGTTATTGTTCGTGTGTTATTGTTCGCGTGTTATTCTCTTTCGGAAATACGGTAACATTCCGTAGCTTTCGCGCGGAATATAGATTTCGCTTTCGAGAATAATTTCGAACGACGAAATGAATTCCACCGAGCTTACCGATGAGTGGATCCTCCACGCTACGCGCGAGGAACGGATCGCCGAATTGAGTCGACGCGGATTAGTCACCGACGGGTCCGATCCCGAGCTGGCGCTTCGCCTGTTACGCTTGCTGACGACCGCGCGTCGCGGCGGCGGCTCCAAAAGGGCATCCGAGTCGGACCGTGTGGCCGACTCCGAATCGAACCGCGCGACGAACGCCGAATTAATACAGCTGACGGGGGCCGATGCGAGTCACCCGGTTAATGCAGGATACCTTGAGATTCCTGTGGGGGACACCCGCCCGGATAGTCCGTCCGCGGGGTTGGTTGCGTCTTCGCACCTCGATCACTCGGGCGTTTCCCGGGATCACGTGCATCGAACCTCTCACGAGGCGGGCGAAAACTCCGCGACGACCATTTATAATATCATGCGGAAATGGGACTTAAAGTTTTCGGGCGCGCGCGGAGAGGATGCCGAAACGTTTCTGTTGCGCGTAGAGGAGGGCCGCGAATTGATTCCGGTCGCTGATAAGGATATTTTACGATGTCTCCCGTTCTTTCTCTCAGGCATAGCGCTTTATTGGTTTCGCGGGAAGAGGGAACGGCTAACGACATGGGCCGCGTTTAAAACCGCGTGGCGTACACGTTTCGGGGACCCGGATTTTCAGTTCGCCCTTCGCGACGAGATAATGCGACGAACGCAGGGAGAACAGGAGTCCGTGATGGATTACCTGACGTGTTTAAATACGCTTTTCGATCGGTTATCGCCGCCGTGGAGGGAGGAGGAAAAAGTCGGCTACGCACACCGACACCTGCTTCCCCGTCTACAGACACAGATACCTCGGGACTTGGTCAAAAATATGAACGCGTTCGAACAATGTGCCGCGCGTGCAGAGGCTAGTTGCCGCGCCGCGCAACACTATGGTGCTCCTCCTCCGCCAGAACAATCTTTATTCCCGGATCTGGCGTATCAAACGTTAAAGAGCATGTCTCTGAAAAATTAGCGACAAAATTTCATGGCCCCTTTTCCGTACGAAAAATTCTGTCGCCAGTTGTATACGAGCTTGCCGATTCATTAGGCAACTCGATCGGAAAAATTCATATTAAGGATCTAAAACCTTATTATGAATAATATTCGCGTTCTTCCTTTGTTAGTATTTTGGGGCTCACGCTTTTAAGTGTCTTTTTGTGTGTAAATAAATTGCTGTAAGCAAACTGTAAGCGAAGTCCTTAACCCACCCAAAGACCCCCGTCCTTCGTC
Source organism: Temnothorax americanus (assembly GCF_048541705.1). NCBI lineage: Eukaryota > Metazoa > Arthropoda > Insecta > Hymenoptera > Formicidae > Temnothorax > Temnothorax americanus. Next base: position 47,220 of record NW_027509496.1, read on the forward strand.
AATTTCCGTATCGCAGGAAACCCGCCGTGAACGGCCGCCGCGTCCGAGATACCGCGCCGGTCCGACCGTACGTAATAGGGCCACGATGGAACATATTCGCGCTCTCGTTCTGCGGTCGACACGTCATTTCGCGTTAGGTTGGTTTTGGAATGCTCGCCGAGAGCGGCGTAGCAAAAACTAGGGCCGCTGGTCAAAAACGACCCGGCAAGTTATGGCCGAGTACTGCCGGCGTACTCGACCAAAAGGGGGGTAACTCCTCCGCCTTGGTGTTAGGTTTGGTTTTGGATAGACGGTCGACAACAAGCGGGAGGCATTTCGCCGTCGTAGGCTGTCGTACAGGAGTCCGACCGCGCCGCGTGGACAGGTCCGAAACGGGGTAACGGGGAGATAATGGATTGCGTTCCCGGATTGCGATTTCCGAGGTTCTACAATGCGTGGGGGTGGGCCGAAGGGTTATTAGGATAGAATTAGCTATTAATCTCTTTTTTTTCCAGCGACAGTTTTTTTTGTTTAGTTAGGTTGTGATGTCCTACTGGTGTTCGTTCCGTTGTCCTGAGGCCCGGAGCTGGAGATCTCGATCGCGTGGCGTTCCTATGGTCACCCCCGGGGGGCGAGTGGCTAAACGGGGCAGCCGCGCCCGGTATGCTTCTTCTTGGGGTGGGGTGTTGTGACGTTGCGGCTCGCCGCATCGTCGCGGCGCCCCGCCGCCGTCACAAGACGCGGAATTTCGCGCCCAGGGACGGACCAGGGAGGCAACGGCGAGATCTCCAGGGGTCGTAATTAATTGCGTTTCCACGTTCTGATGACGTTCTTTTTTTTGCAATGTAATACGCGCGGCACCTCACCCACACCACGGCAAACTTTCGAGGGAGTACGTGGCGAGGAAAATCAAGGACGATCGATGACCCGGGAGGGGTGGCAAACGCGGAAGCAGCAGAGATCGCGGGCTGGCGAGAGCAGCGCGGCAGGCGGGCGGCACGTACGGCAGCGACGGACGAGGCCGCCGATAGCGGGGCCCCAAGCGCATGGGTGAACACCCGGCTTCAGCAAAGGATCTCTACAAAACATCGACCTACGGGGTGACTGATCACCGCCCCAGGGTCAAACCGGAGACACACCGGCGAGAACCGAATTCCGTCCGCTGCTAAGGACAGAATTGAGGAGTCGCACGCCGCCGAGGGACCGCTGCACGCCCCCGAAGGATCTCGTATCGACAGCACTGCGCCGGGACACCGCGGGCTTGCAAGCTCGCGCCCGATTGGCTCGCGCGCCCCTCAGGAAGGAGTACCGTATCGATTCCGCAATCGAGCGGGTCTAGCGTTTTCTCTCTCTGGTCGTCCGTCGGCGAGAATCGTTTTGTAAGATACGCGATAGCCACCCCGAGTCGGGTATTTCGATATTCGTCTGGAGGATCGAGGATCGTGGTGGAAGGCGACGGCGAGGAGCCCAGGAGGAGGCGTATTCCCGGTGAGGTTGCCCGTAAATCGCGATATGTAAAGCCACGACACCGCCCTCCGGTACACGCTCTCGCTCGGGATAACGTATGTTAAGATTGAGTGTAATTTCGCGATCGATAACGAGAGCGAAGGGCCTCGGGATGGTATCGTGGTTGCGGAACCGTGGTACAAGCGTTGTGGCGAATCCCTGGAGATCGCGATAGGCGTTAATGAGTTCGGTATCGCAAGTATATTGCGTTGTCCTCGCGACCTTGGTATACGGCCGCATACGGGCCGGTAGTTCGTCAATTGCGTTCCGTTTCTTCGCGTCGGGAAATTCTGATGTTCGAGCGTCGATGTTAGCGTATCGATCGGTGTTCGAATTTCGTTATTACGGGTTGATAATTGTGCTCTCGCGTTGAGAAACTTTGCGTCCGGTATTACTTGCGTTGCGTCCTATACTCGCGTTAAGAAATTACCGGCGTTCACACGCTTCGTGCGTTTAGATGTTAATTGCGTAGTTCTTCCTAGCGTTCCGTGGATATTAGAAGCGCACTTCGAGTCAAAGGTGGTGTGGCCTTCTCCACACCTGGCGCCCAACATTATTAGCGATATCGCGACTTGCTTGGTTAAATGACTCGGCGCCTCCCCGTTGCGCCCGAGCCGAATATCTCGCGTTAAGTTAAGATATTATTGCGACAGAGTTTTCGTACGGTCCCGGACGTGGTTTCCACGCAATCCAAGCGTGACGTACCCTTATTTCGCGACATTTTGTGTTGAACCTCACTCTCGTGAGTGATATTAAACGTCTTATTATTATTCATATTATTCATATCATATTATTAATTGTTTGAGAATAGAACCTTCAGCGGGTTTATTAGAGGCCCAATTAATACTCCGTGGGTGTCTCGCGTCCGCAGTAAAATTAGTTCTGTTAAATGAATCTCGACACCCCGCCACCGGCTATTCGTGATTTATTTATCGAATTTATCTTGTGTTTAATCGAAGCCGGATGGCTAAACGTTGTTATTTTCTCGACAACCAGTACTCAATAAATATTATATTCTTTGTTATCTGACTGAGTATGAAATTAACGTGTCACCCCGCCGAGTGCCGCGCCGCCCTTCATTAACCCCGCCCGTGATTAGGTCAAGCTAGCCGATTCCACGCACCTCCACACTTCATTTCGCGTCTCGTTTGGGTTTTCGCGATCTCGTGGACGCGAAGGTACGCGTCTGGCGCCCAACCTTCGGAATATTTCGTGGAGTATCGGAGGTGCGAGGAAATCACTGGAGAGGCCAACCATCCCGCTCTCCTAAGTCCTTTTGATCCGGCTCACGTCCCGGAGTGGTCCGGGAGTGCAAAAAGTCGTGACAATATATATATATACTTTTTTATTATGATTAATTAAATATAAAGTATAATGAATATAATATATAATAGTAACAAATAAAAGTTTTACCTTTTAAATCTTCTGATATTTTCCTCCATAAAATCTGCCTTCTGTCAACTCCGTGTGGTTCTAAGGTAAACTAAAAGACTAGCCATATAAATAAAACTTTAGAAGGTTGTTCTTTAACATATAATAAACCATCTCTTAAAATTTGAGACCCTGTTGCCATGTAAATTATTGCAAACGAGCAATATAAAAAATCACTTTTTAACATAGCTCTTATGGGAGGTCATTAAATTTTTACCAGAAATGATATGATATCTTTTAAGGAAAACTAGAGATGTTAATAAAAAACTGAACACTGAAAGATGAAATCACAAGCTTTCCAGTTGTATATGAAAGGTTGTGTGTTGCCATGGATTTTTAAGAAATATTTAATCGAGAAAGTGATGATGCATGTGCGTGTCACGGAAGTAAAATGTCATGGACACGCTAAGAGGTTATATACGCCAGCGGGGAGACGGCGAGTCGGCTGCTAGATCTACAACTATCTACACAGTACTTGCGCACTGACGCGAAAGAATCAAGACAACATTAATCAATCGACCTTTTATAGTTATTATAAATTTATAAACTACTTATAAAAATCAATGGGAACATTATCAATATTAATAATTTTTATTTAGATAAGATGTTTAGGAAAAATCATAATGTATTTTATCAAGTTTTATGTGAGTTGTATTATTGACTAACGATGTCACTTTAGAGCCACCTTAATGGCATGCGATAATCATATAATAGAGGATGTTTTTGAACAGCATTTATCAATTCTTCGTCAATCTCTTGTTTATTTTTTGAATAAGATGTATTACTATCTGTTTCTTCTATTTTTTTCTATTCTTTCTATACTTGCTTCTTCATCATTTTCGTTGTCACAGTATTGAATATCTAAAAGATAATAAACATATTATGTCATTTAATTATATTTATATTATATTAACAATTACGAGAAGAATGAAATTGAAATTTGTTATACCTTGTATGTAAATATGTCTATTGTCATCCGCAACTAACACCTGTTTATTTCTATCAATCATATTTAGACATGAATGTGTGATGAGATATGAGATTTGGAAAACGCGTCGAATGAGCTTAAACTCATCGTTTTTTGTGCTGCTGTAGCTAAACTGAAGAATTACCGCACGAAAATAGTGTGTACACTTCTTCTCATACATCTAAATCAGAAAAATATCACTGTTTTCCGAAAGCTCAACCTTGTAACATTCGCATGTGAACAAAATGATTCTGATTGGTTGACCCTCTCTCCGTTACTTGTCCGAGATTCCGTTTTCCGAATTTCTGACTGCCATGTGACAGCACCCTTACACGCAGTTCTCACTTATCCGTCTCGCCAGTGCCGTACGCCTATTGGTCGAATTTTTGTTACACCTTCAAGTTTCTCAAAATTTGTATCGCTTTTCCGTGTCGCAAAATCGAACTTACTACCGTGCCAAAAGAAGGAGCCGTCTCGCCAACGCCGTACGCCTATTGGTCAAATTTTCGTTACACTTTTCGTTTCCCAAAATTTGTCTCGCTTTTCCGTATCGCAAAATCGAACTTACTACCGTGCTAAAAAAAAAAGCCGTCTCGCCAATGCCGTACGCCTATTGGTCAAATTTTCTTTACACTTTTTGTGTCGTAAAATTTGTGTCGCGAAATTCGTGATTTCGTGTCGCGAATCAAACTCACTACCGTGCCTAAAGAAGTTTTACTTCAAAAATTTGACTTCAAAAAGTATTATCGGAGATTGCTCTTTTACTCTAGATTCACATTCCATCATTTCCGGGAGTCGCAAGCGATCAGAATCAACCCTTCGCCTTTCGGACACATATGTAAAGTGGCGAACGAGTCCTAGAACTCGACGTTTCTCTTCTTCAACCTCTTGGTATCTCTTTTTTTTTTCTTCTGTTCGTCCCCATCCAACGAGATGATGCGTGCGCACACGTGCGTTCGTAGCTCGGGTACATTCCGAATCTTACATGAGAAGCAAGAGAATAAGCCGACAACATGGCGAGAGAGGGAGAAAAACCGTGGTAGAGGCAAAAAAGGGATTGGAAAGGAAAGTCCAGTCGGCAAGTACATTTAAAAATTGACTAATTAGGACAAAGCTGCAAAAAATTTTAATCGCTTTGTTTTGGTGTCAGTAATGACATACTTAAGTTTCCGACCTCCCCCGTGGTGTGCTTTGGCCGCCATCTTGGAAGAAAGGGGTGAAAAATCAGTTTTTCGCGAATATCTCGGTTTCCATTAGACTTAGGCTAAAATAGTTTAATACAATATTGCAGGGAATTAAATTCTCTATAAAAAAAAAGGAAGTATAGGTTTTTTTCCTACGACCAATAGTTTTGGCGCTAGAGTCGGGAAAAGTAGGATATTTTTTGTAACAAACGGTTTCAGCGACTTTATCTCACCGTATCTCACTTCTCAGAGTCTGTAGTGTACTTTTGAACTCGTTTTCTCATCACCTTGCGATAGAGTTAGTGGCGCGTTTTTTTTTATGTGGTGTTCCCTGTAGGCCTAATCCACTCAGTTAGTTTATTATTAAGATTATGAGAATTTTTTTACCAGGGTTGTCTTAATTATTCAATAATATAATTAAACTCGTGAAAATGTCAACGATTTAAAACGGCGAATGCGAGTTAGGCACGGAACGTGGTGCGCAAATAAAAAAAACCGTGTATTCGGATGTGATGGACGTTTCGGCTCTTCTTTCGAGTCATCTTCACCATTTATTGAGATAAGAAGATTCTATTCCTGCAGAGCTCGAGGCAGAAAGTTCTCTTCTTGAGGAGATGTCGTGACAAGCGAGCTGGTATGCACGGTTATAGTGAAAATTTTCGCTGTGAAAAGGTAAAATATATTTAGTCAATCGTTAAAACAGAAAGAGAAAGGAGAGAGTTCACGTCAAGGTCTGCAGCAGTCAGAGAAGTACAAAAATTAATTATTCAAATCTTGTTCTTTTTTATGTAGAAGGGTTGGCAAATGTCATCTTCCGCAGCATCTTCCTTTTCCTCAATATTATCTTCCTTCTCTGTTTCTTCTGGTTCTTCCTTGTTGTTCGAATCAATCTCATTGTCAGGATCGGTCAATGTCTCCTCAAAATGTTGAACAGTTACGTCGATTTCTTCATCGTCACAGTGATCTATTATAATGTCGATGCTTGACCTCGACAGTTGAAACAAGTCACAATCGCAATCCAGCTTTTCTGCAACAGCAATTCGCTTTGCAGCCTGTTGTGCATTTGCGGAAAATCTTCTTCAGAATATCCTGCGGAGCGGCTTCCTTCATTGAAGGAACTGGAAATAAACCATTTTTTGTATATTTCCAGCCCCAATCTTGAAAATTTTTTAACTCCGCGCCACTGCTGAATCTGATGATAGACTCTGAGAGAGTGTTGACGTGCAGCTGCTTCAGTAGGTGGTATAGAAGCAATGTTGAACATTACTTTCGACGTAGATGTGGCGAAGCATGAAAATCGAAACTCATCCAGAAAACTATTGCTCTTTGCTCCGTATAAAGCGAGAATACATTTTTATCCTGCTATGTCAATGAAATCTGGATGAGCATCCGAATCTCCAATAATTTTTGAAATATTCTGCAAATTTTCATCTTTTTAGAACAGTTTAATAAATTTTATTTTACCCTACCTGAAAAATGTTGAAGTGGTATCACAACCAGTAAGTGCTTAAAGAAACAGAATATGCTCAGCAATATCAGGATTGGAAGGAAGTAGATGAATAAATCTTCTGCTCTGTTTTTCTCTTGCTCGGTTTCATGAAATAGATGTTAGATTTAAATGATGCTAAGGCTGTCAGTAACACTAAAAGATCAATATCTTCGCCAACTATTACTACGGAATCGTAATTCTTCGATGCATCAATCGCAGTATTGACAATAAGAGTGTCAACATCTTCAATGATAATAAATCCTGCAGTTTAAAGTTTTTTACCCAACATTGAGATAAGTCTATCCTAATTTTTTTCATTCAATAAAAATTTTTCTTGGGGCATGATAACTATCATAAATTCATTGAAAAGTAGGGGAGACCGGGGCTCGTTGGCACAAGAGGCAAGTTGGCAATGCGTTTCGTTTATGTATTTATAGCGAAAAAAACAATGGAAAAGTTATCAAAAAATATTTCTTATATGACATGGGTACTTTTCACAAAGTTTTATTTTAATCAGACAAGTATTACAATAGAAAAAGAGAAAAGTCTGATTCAAGAGGTGACAAGTAAATTTTCGAGCGTTTCAAAATATCGTATTAATGTTCTTCAGCTTGAGAAGTAAATCAAAGTAACGTATCATTAGTTAAAAGAAAAGTTTCTGTTACTATACGACATGTTATTTTGACTAACAATAGTAATTTATTGTAATAAAACGACTGAAATAAAACGTAAGACGTAGGGATGGGGATGGGGTATGTTGGCTCATATCAAGACACGCTTAGCTTGATTTGTTGTTGCCGTGCGCGTGAGACCTGTTTGAGCACGTGATTTACTATCTACAATGCTGATAGAAGCTAAATATATATTTATATTAATATTTTTATGATGAAGAAAGCTACATCTAAAATAGTTTACAATTATTTTTCTGCAACAACGTTTTGATATTTGATCATTACAAAATAACTTTAAAAGATACAATCTTTATCAAGAAGTGCGAATGTGTTACCCGTTTTGTGTTTCTATTACGTATTCATTAATTTAACGTAAATTTTTGTCGCACAGCCAACTTACCCTACTATCGGGGAAAGTTGGCCACAATGCAGCATGTTCATATTTCATTTATTACAAAGAAACTATACGGTATACAGGAGCGTTCCTAGCATGAAAATGTAAAGAAAGGTTCTCTCTATCATATTAATACTGTTTAATCATGATAATTAGTTGTATAAAAACTCAAATGCCGAAATTGTAAAAACGGTGCCAACGAGCCCCGGTCTCCCCTACGCTCGCAGAAACATAATCGACATAACTATATCTTTTATTTAAAATTTATTTAAAATCTTGGATGCTCCTAGCTTTTAACAAGGAGTGTACTTATAGCACTGTCGAGTAAATAATAATACAAAGCCAAATGTGTGAAACAACAACGGTTCACTAGCACAATAACAACGCCATTTGCCTAAAAAATGAGATACGGCGAAATAGAGTCGCTAAAACCGTTTGTTACAAAAAGTATCGGTAATTATACATTTTAGGGGAAGCACCTCCGATGACCTTGATCTTGACATATGTTGTCAAGGTCACCCTCCTGAGTGACCTTCAGAAAGTTTTAGCCGGCGCTCGTTTTTTATTAAAGAGTTATTAACAAAAAAAAGTTTGGCGACCTCACCGATTTCAATGACCTTGATATATGTTGTCAAGGTCATGACCCCGAGTGACCTTCAGAAGGTTTTAGCCGTCGCTCGCTATTCGTTAAAAAGTTAGTAACAAAAAAAGTTTGGAAAATATAGCATATATAGGTACATATATAGGTTAGTTGACGCGCTTTAAACACTTAAATACTTTTAAAGCGCGTCACTAACCTACATAGGTACGATTTACTGTTTTAAATGTTGTGTTTTGGTAAAGCAGCGACTTTTTCGCAAAATAAAGTATTCTCTGCTTTAACAAAAAAATTTTAATTTATCAACTATACTGCTTTAAATGTTGTGTTTTGGTAAAGCAGCGTCTTTCTCGCGAAATAAAGTATTCTCTGCTTTAAAGAAAAACGTAATATTAGTCGTTTATGCCTCTCAGTACTTAAAATAACTGCTATATTTTCAAAACTTTTTTGGTTTATTTATAACATTTTAATAAAAAACAAGCGCCGGCTAAAACCTTCTGAAGGTCACTCAGGAGGGTAACCTTGACAACATATGTCAAGGTCAAGGTCATCGGAGGTGCTTCCCCTAAAATGTATAATTACCAAAGTATCCTACTCCTCCCGGCTCTAGCGCCAAAACTATTGGTTGTAGGAAAAACTTATACTTCTTTTTTTGTAGAGAATTTTATTCCCTGCAATATTGTATTAAACTATTTTAGCCTAAGTCTAATGGAAACCGAGATATTCGCGAAAAACTGATTTTTCACCCCTTTCTTTTAGATGGCGGCCGAAGCACACCACGGGGGAGGTCGGAAACTTAGTATGTCATTACTGACACCCAAACAAAGAGATTAAAATTTTTTTGCAGCTTTGTCCTAATTAGTCGATATATTTGTCATTTTTAACGACGTGCCGATTGGACTATGTCACTGACGACAATATTTGGTCATACAAAAATACTGCAGTTTATATATACAAAATGAGAATTTAGCCCTCTAGGGAAAACATTGAAGAACAATATCGTGCAATTACAACTACGATAGAAGTCTAGAAAAAAAATGTCATTTTTTTAACTTTTATACATGCAAAAGCACATGCAGGTTGGTAGGATAAGCCAGTATTATTGTGTGTAGCTAGAGATGGTGCAGCAATCGAAAAGTTAAAACACAATGACACTTTTTTTCTAGACTTCTATCGTAGTTGTAATTGCACGATATTGTTCTTCAATGTTTCCCCTAGAAGGCTAGATTCTCATTTTGTATATATAAACTGCAGTATTTTTGTATAACCAAATATTGTCGTCAGTGACAGCTCTATATGTGCCTAAATTTTTAATTTTTTTTTTCGTTTTGGAAGTTTAAACCGATCTAGCCCTCTACATTTTTGTGCGTACTTTAATTTTAGATCAAATTTTTGCAATTCCGTAAAGCTAATTAAAAGTGGTTTGCTTTTAACTAAATGTCGGTAATTACTGCCACTACAGCATCCCCTTAAGGGGATACTATAGTAGCAGTAATTATATCGACATTTTTTTGAACACCCTAAACTTTGAATTGGCTTTACGGAATTGAAAAAACTTTTTTACAGAATTAAAATACGCACAAAAACGGAGTACGTTGCAATCGATTTTACATCAAAAACAAAAAAAAATAGAAAAATTATAGTTTTGTTACCGATTTCTGCAGTCATACAGCGCACTTAGGATTACAAAAAAGAACAATGTTGTGCTTTCAGAACTGAGCCTAGAAGATTTATTATAAGAAAAAAATTTGTCTGAAAATCTCATATGTATGTATACGTGTGGAGTAATATTGTGTGTAGCGAGAGATGGCGCAGCAATGGAAAAAGGACAGATATCATTTCGTTAAACAAAGACAGATATAGAGAAAACAAAATTAGAAATGTTGACATTATCGACATCGAAGAAGTTCGGCTGTCCACTCCAGCATCCCCTTAAATGGCACACTGGTGCGAATGCACATCAGAGACTTTTTCGACTCTCTGAATGGAGGGGAACATCGACAACAAAATGCGTTTATCCCTACTCCCTACTACCTGAAATATGTTTTAAAAAATACCTTGTCTTCACTCTATAACCAATCGATTTCTCCCAGATTGATTATGCATGGACAGCCAGAACAAATAAATTTCGATCCATTGTTCTCTTTATGGCGAGAAAAGTCGCGTCGCGTCGCGTCGCGTCGCATCATAGCGAGTCGGCGGCTATGCGGTATACCTACCCGAAGCTAAATTGAATTTTTTTCAATTCATTCCACTTCGCGCGTGGCCGAGACGCCGCGCGCCGATGTAGTCAATGGGTAGTCTGTGCGCGACAGCCTCACCTATTCGCAGATTCTCATTATTTTTAAATTGGAAATGAGAAGTGTGCGCGAGAGTGCGGTTGAGGTTGAGAGTACCTTCGCCGACGCCGGGTCGCGTCGCGTCGCGTCGTGTCGCGCCGGTGCATTATTCCACGCCGATGGGCGATTCCTATACCAGGCGAAGGTGGAGACGCAGAAATTAATTTAATTACGGGCCGGGTGTCAATAGCAGTCACCGTTCCTTTCGGTTAAAGAGCGAGAGGCAAAAAGGACGAGCTTTCTCCAAGAGCTTTGACTTACGAGGTTTTTCCTTAAAATTCATGGGAAGAGGATCGTCGCGCGGTACGATCTTTTCATTTGCCATGCTAAACATCTCGATTGCTCTAAGCTAGAAATAAAAGTTTCTTTAAGAAAATATACGAGGAAATTAATCGGAAGTATCTGCTTGTAGCATTGAAACTCGATGCGTAAAAAATCATTTAATTTAATTTACAAAACTAATTGTAAATAGTTTTATAATCAGAATTTGTGTTTAGGATAATAAAAAATCGACTCTTATTATACCGAAAAAATATTAGTTAACACCAGAGCTGACAATGATTAATTTCTAGTATTTATATAAGTATAAACTATCTATATATATGTATACATAGTGTCTAAATGTACGGTGCATTGCCTGAGATTTTCCGTTTCTTGTTTTCCTGTTACAATATATAAATGATTAAGTTGATCAATTTATTTTCCCCTCTCACCCCTTTTTTCCAAATGTATATATATATATATATATATATATATATATATAAAATATATAAAAAATCAACTTAATCATTTATATATTGTAACAGGAAAATAAGAAACGAAAAATCTCAGGCAATGCACCGTTATAAATTTAAGTAATTTAAGAAACCAATGATTTTTTAACTGCTTTGATAGTTTTTAAACAAAACATACGTGTACATAACGAATGGCATGCAAATAAGGTAAACGGCCCGATTTGTGAAACGGAACCGGTTGTGGAACACTTTTAAAAGAAAGTCTCATAAAATTTATATTTAAAAACGAAAATAAATAAAAAAAATTGCGTTATTATGTACAAGTCTTCAAGTGTATAATTATCTAGAACTAAGTACTGTTGCTATAAATATTTAAGTGTAAATAAAATCTTTTAAAGATGTTCGTCTCTACACCCTTGAAAATTGACTCCTATTCAAGGCAAAGCAGCTGATTTGGTACAGCTCGCAATTTGGTATAAACTATTAAATACACATAAATTTGCAAATCTGTATTTAATAGTTTGAAGATTAAGAATCGTAGATTCTAATTTTTATCATTTTTTTATAAGTCCAATCTTTTTTTATTTATTAAATAGATGTTCCCTTATATATATATATATATATATATATATTATATATTATATATAATTTTATTATATATATATTATATATTATATATATTATATATTATATATATATATATAGGAACTTTTATTTTTTCAATTGCCGTATTATGGAACGCTGAATGAGGGCGTTCCCCAGTTCCGGCCTTTGTATGCTCGCTTGATGGTCCTAGATTTTGGCATAAGTTTTTTATCGTATTATTGAAACAAACACGATTTTCATTGTGCATTATTATTCGAGTATACTTTTTTCGTCATTTCACAGCAAGTAAGTACATTATAATGCAAAATTTTGTTAGAAAGTAACACGTAAACGAAACATAACCTCAAAAAGACGTTGAGATGTTCTTACGCAAATGCTTGTTCCATAATCGGGACAAGGATGTTCCAAACATTGGGTCAAAAATACTTGTTCTATAATCGCGACAAGATGTTCCAAACATTGAGTCAATCTTGTTCCAGAATCGGGACAAGATGTTCCAAACTGGGTCAAACTTGTTCCAGAATCGGGACAAGATGTTCCAAACATTGGGTCAAGCACGCAGATGCTGTGCCAAAATACCTACATATTAGCTGCTTCAGTTTTTATTGATATTTAGCTTATAAATGGTCAATTTGAGATTTCAAAAATTGTTTCGATTTTTGGAAAAATTGGCTTACAGAATTCGATAAAAAATTTTCACATTAATGTCTTTATTAATTTAAATTTGAATAACATCTGAAACCTCTACTGAATTCGTTCCATAATCGGGCCGTTTACCTTATTAAGTGCGAAAGTCTTGTTTGGCAATCACGTGCTTTTAAGATAAAAAGCAATCAAAACAAAATTAATTATATTTGATATACTAGCTGATTACCCGGGCTTCGCCCGGGAGTCGTTTTTCTTCAAACTACTTTATTTATTCAGAAAATTATTAAAAAATGAGTATTATCATTAAAGAAATGTTGTTCATTAATACTTAATATTTCTCGAAAAATTTGTTTAATTTTAAAACCAGTTTCCAACATTATATGTTGTCTAATTTACGCCAATTTGTAAGATAATCGGCCTTTTTTTTTTGTTTCTCGTTGGAGGAGAAAAATGCCTAATGCATACCCTAGGGCCAGTCCCTAAGGTTATGCCGGACTTGCGCCGGCTAAAAACTTCCCCCAGCCCCCACCCTCGTATTAATTATGACTGATTTATTATTCTAATGCTTTCTGATAAACAATATTTTTTGTTTTTCCTTCCGGTGCATAAATGTATAAATCTTTTGGCGTGCCCACTCTTGAGCAGGCAACATATAGTTGACCATGGGAAAAACATGGACTTTCTGAATTAATACCTGCCACCTTTAGTGATTGTCCTTGTGCTTTATTTATAGTCATTGCAAATGCAAGTCGTACTGGATATTGCAATCGCTTAAATTCGAAAGGCATGTCAGTAGGTATTATAGGAATGCGTGGAATGAACACATCTTCTCCTTTAGCACTGCCAATTAATATTGTCGCCTCTATTACATTTGGCATAAGTTTCTTTACACTAAACCTAGTTTCATTACACATTTTAGGTGGATCCAAATTTCGCAATAATATTATTGGTGATCCAATTTTCAAAATTAATCTATGTGGTGGCATTCCTGCTGGCGTCAAAGAATTTAAGAATTCAATAGGATAAAATACAGCCTGTTCACTTTCTATGACAGAATCGATAGATTTGTATGTTATCGCGGACCCAGAAAATTAATCCTGTATCTGTATATTAATATCATTAACGTTATCATTTTTAGGTGCCAAAATTGCTCTTTCGCAAAGCCATTTATGATTTTTTAAATTATTGCATATATTTGGAAAAACTTTATTCATAATTTCTTAAATCGAGGACACCAATGTGCGAAAATCTTTTGAAAATGAAATTAAATTTGTTTTTGAATCAGTCAAAAATTTTCCATCACCAAGACGCAACAATTCATGTGCAAAGTTATGTGCACTTACATTTCCCTGTATATAAACTCGCATATTTGTCGTCAATTTCATTTTCTGTATGTGTTTCCAAAAATACGATTCTTTAAGGCATGCATTTAATTCGTCCGCTGGTGTCGAACGCGGAATAACTGGCAATGTTTGGCGAAAATCTCCCGCTAAAACTACAATAGCTCCTCCCATTAACCGCTTATTTCCTTTTATATCTTGCAGAGTTCAATCAAGTGCTTCAAAAGCTCTCTTATGTGCCATAGTACACTCATCTCACACAATTACTTTGCACATTTTTAATACCTGTGCTTGTCCAAAATTCTTGCTAATATTAATTGGAGTTTCTGAGTTTGCAAGATTCAAAGATAATTTTATGCTGAATGTGCTGTTCTACCTCCGTCCAATAATGTTGATGCAATTCCAGATGATGCTACTGCAAGACCAATTTCATTTTGTTTTCTTATTTCAGCAAGCAGCAAATTAATTATAAATGTTTTTCCTGTCCCTCCTGGTGCATCAATGAAAAAAAATTCCACCTTTTCCATTTGTAATTTTATCTAGAATTGCATTATATGCCAATCTTTGATCATCAACCAAGAGTGGTTTATTATTTTCCCCAAAATTTTTCAATTTATCAACATTGTAATTTTTTTCTCGCAAAATGTCTTTATTAAGTCTCTCATATCCACTTCGCATAGGTGCTTCTACTCCTAATTGATGTAAATTTTTTCCGTTTATTGGTATACATTTATCTTCAATTAATATGAGAACTTGATTAAATATTTCAAATGTAAAATTTAAATTTATGATGGAATTAACTCTGCGCGCTTCTCTTAGAATATCTTCACTCATGCTTTCTTTATATGTCTCCCACAGACTATTTGGATTTGAAGGCCCGCAAGTTGTTATTATAATTGCAAAAAGATTTTGTAGTTGACCTGGAAAGCTTGTGAGAGAAGCTTCAAACAATGTTGTTTCCCAATGTTTATCATTCTCAAGTAAACCATGCTTTTGACACGCTTCTCTATATGTTTTACATACTTTTCCGTTGACAGTTTTCAATGATATAAAAGAAGTCGGTCCTCTGATTGTGTGAAGCAACAATCTCAGATAATAGCATTCAACATTATTTGGGTGAATCGTATACACACGTCCTAAAGCTTCTGTTGCATACACATTATATCCTGGTACTCGCGCACCTTGTTTCCTCTTGCAGAACATTTTTTTACATGTATTCCAAGTATAATATTTTGGTACTTCTGAATATAACAATGTTCTCGCAAAAGAATCTTGTTGACACAAAAGAAAAAACCCTGTCAATGTTGTATTTGGTGGTTGCATTGATCTTTCTTTAGCGTTATTTTCCGTAAAATAAACTCGTCCATTTTCTAGATGAACACTTAAATGGACAACAGTTGGATAACGATTGTGAATTGAGAAATTCAGAATACGCCAAACTGCTTCATTACTGCTGATATACCTCCCCATCTGATATTGTGTAATTTCATCTATTGTCGTTTTATCTTTTGCAAATCCAAAAACTGCCATATCACTGCCCTTATTAACCTCAATTTGTCTATACTGGATGGTTCTCTTAAATTTGATAACCGCAGAGTATCCTTCTTCTCCTGGTTTTCGTCTTCTATAAAGAGGGATAGCCATCATTTCCAGTTTGAGTTTCCTGTTTCAGTTTGCGAGAGTACTTTTTTGTACATTGTCCTTCCTTCATGCAAGGAGAATTACGATTCAGTGGTCCACACGGTCCATGAATCATATTCTTAATAATAATTTCAAAAAGTATAGGATCTTCCTCTGGATTCGGAAGCTCCGCCGAAATAACGCTATCAATTTGATTTGAACGAATTTTGTCCTTAAGCCATATTAAGATATGAGCATGTGGAAGACCTCTTTTTTGCCACTCAATTGAGTACATCCAACAGCGAATTTCCCCATAAATTTCACTTTTAGTTATTAAATACATTAATTTTGTTAACTTTTGCTTAAAAACTCTTGCTGTTAAATCATGCCGATCAGTTGATGCTTGACCACTCAAAAGCTCTTCTTTAATTTCAGACCATGCTGGATTACATGTAAATGTAATAAAGAGATCAGGACGCCTATATGTTCTAACATATGTCATTGCATCTTGAGCATATTCATGCATATGTCTTGGACTTCCTGTAAATGTAGCCGGTAATATAACAATTTGTCCAATGTCTGCAACATTTCCATCATTTACGACAGCATCACGTAAATGAATATAATTATCCACTCAAAGTTTCTTTTGATTTAATCGAATATAAAGAAGACGTTCACTCTCAATTTTGGCGTACATATCAACAATAAATTGATGAAAAAGCTGGCGACATTCTAAAATATGGTTTGCTAAACCATCAGGTCTTATCATTATTCGATATGCATTGTGACGTGACAAATGTCACGTCCCTCACCCCAGATAGGAGCTCGGCCGAGGGAGGCGTCAGGGATGGTGCCTCCGCCCGAGGCGGGCGGAGAGCGAACATTTGGGTTAAGATTAAGATCTCTTGCGAGCGTTACAGGTCGAGGGAATGCGGAGCAGATGGCCAGGGTCACGGAATTGTAACGGCGTATGCCGCATCGAGGGACTTACGGCTGGACAACCAGGGGCTTCCGAGGGCGGACGGTCGACGGGCGGGTCACGCTGGAGCCCACAGCCGGAAAATCAGCTGGCCTGTCAAGGCGTCACCAGCGGCGCGAGAGCACTGCAGCCCGAGTACGGAGAACCCGAAGAGGGGGACGCCCCGACGAAAGTTCCCGTCAAGAAACGGGGCCACATCCGGTGTACCGCCCCCGGTCGACGAGCCAAGGCCCGGCCAGCCTGGCCGTCGAGGAACCGGACGATGAGTCGCGGCCTGGACAGCCAGTCTCACGTAGGCGAACTTTAAACCTACCGCCGGCGGATGGGAGCAGTGACAAGGGGCGAGTGCGGCGCGGCGGTCGCCTATATAGGATCGCTGGCAGGAGTGGCAGGCCAGGCTGGCCAGGGCAGCGATCATGTACTTTTCCCCTAGGGTGGAAACGTGAAAAGTGAAAAGTTTCACGTGAACTCTATGATTTCGCGCGATCATGTACCTCTCCCAACCGCGGAAATATGAAACTTTTCACGTGAACTTTTTCGCCATGAAACTTGGTGGCGGAAAGGCGGAAATCTAGGGAATTAATAAATGTACTTCGGAATAAGAATAAATGTGGTACGGTACATATGTATATATATACATTCTTGTTAGCATTCATCAACATACAATTATAATAGTATAGTTATATCGTTTTAATAATATTTTTATGCATAATTATAATATGGCTGCAGTATGGTGGGTTTTGCAAATGGCTAATGAGGAAGAAAAGAATTTATTAAGAATACAGAGAAGACAACTGCGAGATGCAGTTAACCCTTTTGAAATTCCAGAATCACAATTTCTTTCTTTATATCGGTAGGTAAAAAAATACTTTAACAAGATTAAATATTAAAAATAAAAACATGAAGAAAAGTATAAAGATAAATTACATAAATATAATAATTTATATATTTTAAAGTAAAAATAATTTTTATACGTAGAACTTTGAATTTATTGTATCTTATTTATTATATATCTTGTTTATTTTATTTTATGTAACAGTGTAAATATATTGTGAATATAAATATATATATTAAAAATATTTAATGCACAGGCTTTCAAAAGATGCTGTGTTGGCATTATGCATAAACATACAACCTTATGTGCAAGAAGCTGTAAGACCAACAGCGATTCCATTGGAATTAAAGGTAAAATAATGATCAAGTTAAAGATAAATATGTATTATATCAAAATATACTGCTCACATGTTGCAAATTATAATAGTTATATGTAAGCTATTGTAAATATATCTTAATTATTGTTTTTTTAATTGTAAAGGTTCTAGCAACGTTAAATTTTTTAAGTTCAGGGTCCTATCAAAGAAGAGTTGGACAAGATTTTCTAAGCTGTATGTGCCAGGCATCTATTAGTGGTGCAATACATGAAATTATAAATGCAATAAATGTCATTATACCACAATGGATCAAATTTCCTGTGCAAGCTAATGAGATTGAGATAATCCAGCAACAGTGAGTCAATTAAACTATTATTTTCTCCAGTTGTAAAACATTAAAAAATAGTTTTTTGATTCCTTTTATCCAATTTTTATTAAAATATAAGAACATTTGCAACTTAAGAAATTTTTCATATTACAAAACATTAAGATACACAATCATATTTCAGATTCTGGATTAATACCAATTTCCCAGGTGTAATAGGAGCCGTTGATGGAACACACATAGCAATTTGGCCACCTGTTAAAAGAAGAGAACATTTATATATAAATAGAAAATTATACCATTCGTTAAATGTCATGATAGTAAGTAAAAATTTAATAGTAGATTATTTGTAATAGGAGAGGTGATCTTTCTCTCTACTACAACGAGCAGCATTTCATCGTAGCATAACATACAGGGCCGTGACAATGTAATTTGATAATTGGAAAGATTTGTATATCTCTTATGTAATAGAGGACAGAGCAAAACCCGATATTCTTTACTTGAGATATAAATATAAATATTAAAAGCATTTCTTATTAAGTTATACTTTATGTTATACTTTAGGTTAGTGATTATAATGGCAGAATATTAGCAGTAGTGGCGAATCATGGAGGTCGGACACACGATGCCAGAGTATGGAGTTCGTCTCGGTTATCAAGACACATGTTAAACCAGTATGAAAATGGAAGAAGAAATTTATGGTTGTTAGGTGAGGCTCTTATAATATATATATATATATATATATATATATATATATATGTTTTAAATAATTTTCTATAAATCTGAACTTTATATTTTATTAAAATTGATGTTAGTATTTTTAATTTTTGAACTTATGCTTTCTGTTTTAGGAGATTCTGGCTATCCATTGTTACCATATTTAATGACTCCAAAATTAAATCAACCACCAAGGTCTCCAGGTGCGTTATACACAGATGCTCATGCTACAGCACGATGTTGCGTGGAGAGAACAATAGGAGTATTGAAAGGGCGTTGGAGATGCTTACGTAAAGAAAGAGGTTTACATTATTCTCCAGAATTTGCAGGTAATGTAATTTGTATTTTATATAGATATATAAAAAATATGTTTAAAATTACTGTAGAAATTTATTATCTTTATTTCAGCACTTATAGTAAATGCGGCTTGTGTACTGCATAATATTGCCAAACATTATAACATTGCAGATGGTGAAATATATAGAGAACAGATTGAAGAGGATGATATTGAAGTAGAAGACAATATCTATGGAAATATGCGTGTAAGAGGAAATATAGTGCGAGAAACAATAATTCAAAGATATTTTGCATAAAAAACTTAATTTTATTTTATATTTTATGTATTACATAAAGAAATACTCATGTATTACAGAAAGAAGTATCACAGTTTTATTTATGTATCACGTAACTCAAACAAACAAAATAAAATAAAAATTATAAAATAAAGAAAATCAAATATAAAATTAATATTTTTTCGTGCATAAACTATATGAACGTGTTTAAACTGTGTAAACTAAACTATGCAAAAAAATATTTAATGTTAATTAAGTTCTTATTTGTATTAATATTTTGGAATCTATTTTTCATATTATAGTCTCAGTTGCAGCCCATGATTTTAAAGCTGCTTTTATCTCTATTAGTTCGGATAAAATATTCTTTTGTACTTTTAATGCCTTTTTCTTAAGTTTTACTTCCTTTTCTTTTAGTTTTACTTTTACTTCTTGTAGTTCTAACATGTTATATGATATTTTTTGCATTGAGTTTCCTATAATTTTAAAGTAAATATTCTATGAAAAAATTTATTATTAAGATGTATCAGGGCCAATTACACCAACGTTGATTAACTGTAACCTTCGGTTAAACTCACTC
This sequence comes from Temnothorax americanus, assembly GCF_048541705.1. Classification (NCBI taxonomy): domain Eukaryota; kingdom Metazoa; phylum Arthropoda; class Insecta; order Hymenoptera; family Formicidae; genus Temnothorax; species Temnothorax americanus. Next base: position 67,047 of record NW_027509496.1, read on the forward strand.
TTTATCTTTTTCTAACTGTTCCCTTATGCCGATTTCTACCAATGTAGAATAACTTTAATCTCGGTTTAACTTACTTTCTATCTTTTTCTAACTTTTAGAACTAGGAAAAGATGACAGGTAGGTTAAACCAAGATTAAAATTAACCTGCGTTGATAGAAATGGATATTAGAAATAGACGCGAAGAGTAAGTTTAACCGAAGGTTACAGTTAACCGACGTTGATAAAACTGGTCCTTAGATGTATTAGTAATTTTGCATATATTAATATGTAAGATTATTTTTATTATATAAGTTACCTCCTGTTGTATTCTTTATTTTTGTATTAACTTTTCTTCGTTTCTCTATATTATTATGTGGTGGTATATTTTCAGCATTTTCTATATTTCCATTATCTTCCTCAGTTATCATGTGCACGTCTTGTTCTATTGTTTCAGTATTTTCCGCATCTTGTATTG